>NC_092149.1:11808517-11876017 GCF_045791955.1 Oncorhynchus clarkii lewisi | reverse complement strand
TGAGAGGCACTGTGGCTGGGGGCTGGAGCGTCCTGCTGCGTAGCTCTGAGAGGCACTGTGGCTGGAGGCTGGAGCGTCCTGTTGCGTAGCTCTGAGAGGCACTGTGGCTGGAGGCTGGAGCGTCCTGCTGCGTAGCTCTGTGAGGCACTGTGGCTGGAGGATGGAGTTTCCTGCTGCGTAGCTCTGAGAGGCACTGTGGCTGGGGGCTGGAGTGTCCTGCTGCGTAGCTCTGAGAGGCACTGTGGCTGGAGGCTGGAGCGTCCTGCTGCGTAGCTCTGAGAGGCACTGTGGCTGGAGGCTGGAGCGTGCTGCTGCGTAGCTCTGAGAGGCACTGTGGCTGGAGAATGGAGCGTCCTGCTCCGTAGCTCTGAGCGGCACTGTGGCTGGAGGCTGGAGCGTCCTGCTGCGTAGCTCTGAGAGGCACTGTGACTGGAGGCTGGAGCGTCCTGCTGCGTAGCTCTGAGAGGCACTGTGACTGGAGGCTGGAGCGTCCTGCTGCGTAGCTCTGAGAGGCACTGTGGCTGGAGGATGGAGTGTGCTGCTGCGTAGTTCTGAGAGGCACTGTGGCTGGAGGATGGAGTGTCCTGCTGCGTAGCTCTGAGAGGCACTGTGGCTGGAGGCTGGAGTGTGCTGCTGCGTAGCTCTGAGAGGCACTGTGGCTGGAGGCTGGAGCGTCCTGCTGCGTAGCTCTGAGAGGCACTGTGGCTGGAGGCTGGAGCGTCCTGCTGCGTAGCTCTGAGAGGCACTGTGGCTGGAGCATGCTGCTGCGTAGCTCTGAGAGGCACTGTTGCTGGAGGATGGAGCGTCCTGCTGCGTAGCTCTGAGAGGCACTGTGGCTGGGGGCTGGAGCGTCCTGCTGCGTAGCTCTGAGAGGCACTGTGGCTGGAGCGTCCTGCTGCGTAGCTCTTAGAGGCACTGCTGCTGGAGGCTGGAGCGTGCAGCTGCGTATCTCTGAGAGTCACTGTGGCTGGAGGATGGAGCGTCCTGCTGCGTAGCTCTGAGAGGCACTGTTGCAGGAGGCTGGAGTGTGCTGCTGCGTAGCTCTGAGAGGCACTGTGGCTGGAGGCTGGAGCGTGCTGCTGCGTAGCTCTGAGAGGCACTGTGGCTGGAGCCTGCTGCTGCGTAGCTCTGAGAGGCACTGTGGCTGGAGGCTGGAGCGTCCTGCTGCGTAGCTCTGAGAGGCACTGTGGCTGGAGGCTGGAGCGTCCTGCTGCTGCGTAGCTTTGAGAGGCACTGTGGCTGGAGGATGGAGCGTGCTGCTGCGTAGCTCTGAGAGGCACTGTGGCTGGAGCATGCTGTTGCGTAGCTCTGAGAGGCACTGTGGCTGGAGGATGGAGCGTCCTGCTGCGTAGCTCTGAGAGGCACTGTGGCTGGGGGCTGGAGTGTCCTGCTGCGTAGCTCTGAGAGGCACTGTGGCTGGAGCGTCCTGCTGCGTAGCTCTGAGAGTCACTGTGGCTGGAGGATGGAGCGTCCTGCTGCGTAGCTCTGAGAGGCACTGTTGCAGGAGGCTGGAGTGTGCTGCTGCGTAGCTCTGAGAGGCACTGTGGCTGGAGGCTGGAGCGTGCTGCTGCGTAGCTCTGAGAGGCACTGTGGCTGGAGCCTGCTGCTGCGTAGCTCTGAGAGGCACTGTGGCTGGAGGCTGGAGCGTCCTGCTGCGTAGCTCTGAGAGGCACTGTGGCTGGAGGCTGGAGCGTCCTGCTGCTGCGTAGCTTTGAGAGGCACTGTGGCTGGAGGATGGAGCGTGCTGCTGCGTAGCTCTGAGAGGCACTGTGGCTGGAGGCTGGAGCGTCGTGCTGCGTAGCTCTGAGAGGCACTGTGGCTGGAGCATGCTGTTGCGTAGCTCTGAGAGGCACTGTGGCTGGAGGATGGAGCGTCCTGCTGCGTAGCTCTGAGAGGCACTGTAGCTGGGGGCTGGAGTGTCCTGCTGCGTAGCTCTGAGAGGCACTGTGGCTGGAGGCTGGAGCGTCCTGCTGCGTAGCTCTGAGAGGCACTGTGGCTGGAGGATGGAGTGTCCTGCTGCGTAGCTCTGAGAGGCACTGTGGCTGGAGCATGCTGCTGCATAGCTCTGAGAGGCACTGTGGCTGGAGGATGGAGCATCCTGCTGCGTAGCTCTGAGAGGCACTGTGGCTGGGGGCTGGAGTGTCCTGCTGCGTAGCTCTGAGAGGCACTGTGGCTGGAGGCTGGAGCGTCCTGCTGCGTAGCTCTGAGAGGCACTGTGGCTGGAGGCTGGAGCGTCCTGCTGTGTAGCTCTGAGAGGCACTGTGGCTGGAGGCTGGAGCGTCCTGTTGCGTAGCTCTGAGAGGCACTGTGGCTGGAGGCTGGAGCGTCCTGCTGCGTAGCTCTGTGAGGCACTGTGGCTGGAGGCTGGAGCGTCCTGTTGCGTAGCTCTGAGAGGCACTGTGGCTGGAGGCTGGAGCGTGCTGCTGCGTAGCTCTGAGAGGCACTGTGGCTGGAGAATGGAGCGTCCTGCTCCGTAGCTCTGAGCGGCACTGTGGCTGGAGGCTGGAGCGTCCTGCTGCGTAGCTCTGAGAGGCACTGTGACTGGAGGCTGGAGCGTCCTGCTGCGTAGCTCTGAGAGGCACTGTGACTGGAGGCTGGATCGTCCTGCTGCGTAGCTCTGAGAGGCACTGTGGCTGGAGGCTGGAGCGTCCTGTTGCGTAGCTCTGAGAGGCACTGTGGCTGGAGGCTGGAGCGTCCTGCTGCGTAGCTCTGTGAGGCACTGTGGCTGGAGGCTGGAGTGTCCTGCTGCGTAGCTCTGAGAGGCACTGTGACTGGAGGCTGGAGCGTCCTGCTGCGTAGCTCTGAGAGGCACTGTGACTGGAGGCTGGATCGTCCTGCTGCGTAGCTCTGAGAGGCACTGTGGCTGGAGGATGGAGTGTGCTGCTGCGTAGTTCTGAGAGGCACTGTGGCTGGAGGATGGAGTGTCCTGCTGCGTAGCTCTGAGAGGCACTGTGGCTGGAGCATGCTGCTGCATAGCTCTGAGCGGCACTGTGGCTGGAGGCTGGAGCGTCCTGCTGCGTAGCTCTGAGAGGCACTGTGGCTGGAGGCTGGAGTGTGCTGCTGCGTAGCTCTGAGAGGCACTGTGGCTGGAGGCTGGAGTGTCCTGCTGCGTAGCTCTGAGAGGCACTGTGGCTGGAGGCTGGAGCGTCCTGCTGCGTAGCTCTGAGAGGCACTGTGGCTGGAGCATGCTGCTGCGTAGCTCTGAGAGGCACTGTGGCTGGAGGATGGAGCGTCCTGCTGCGTAGCTCTGAGAGGCACTGTGGCTGGAGCGTCCTGCTGCGTAGCTCTGAGAGGCACTGTGGCTGGAGGCTGGAGCGTCCTGCTGCGTA
This sequence comes from Oncorhynchus clarkii lewisi, assembly GCF_045791955.1. Lineage (NCBI taxonomy): Eukaryota > Metazoa > Chordata > Actinopteri > Salmoniformes > Salmonidae > Oncorhynchus > Oncorhynchus clarkii. The sequence goes on along the minus strand of NC_092149.1, from coordinate 11,872,688 downwards.
GCTCTGAGAGGCACTGTGGCTGGAGGCTGGAGCGTCCTGCTGCGTAGCTCTGAGAGGCACTGTGGCTGGAGGCTGGAGCGTGCAGCTGCATATCTCTGAGAGTCACTGGGCTGGAGGATGGAGCGTCCTGCTGCGTAGCTCTGAGAGGCACTGTTGCAGGAGGCTGGAGTGTGCTGCTGCGTAGCTCTGAGAGGCACTGTGGCTGGAGGCTGGAGCGTGCTGCTGCGTAGCTCTGAGAGGCACTGTGGCTGGAGCCTGCTGCTGCATAGCTCTGAGAGGCACTGTGGCTGGAGGCTGGAGCGTGCTGCTGCGTAGCTCTGAGAGGCACTGTGGCTGGAGGCTGGAGCGTCGTGCTGCGTAGCTCTGAGAGGCACTGTGGCTGGAGCATGCTGTTGCGTAGCTCTGAGAGGCACTGTGGCTGGAGGATGGAGCGTCCTGCTGCGTAGCTCTGAGAGGCACTGTGGCTGGGGGCTGGAGTGTCCTGCTGCGTAGCTCTGAGAGGCACTGTGGCTGGAGGCTGGAGCGTCCTGCTGCGTAGCTCTGAGAGACACTGTGGCTGGAGGCTGGAGCGTGCTGCTGCGTAGCTCTGAGAGGCACTGTGGCTGGAGGATGGAGTGTGCTGCTGCGTAGCTCTGAGAGGCACTGTGGCTGGAGGATGGAGTGTCCTGCTGCGTAGCTCTGAGAGGCACTGTGGCTGGAGACTGGAGCGTCCTGTTGCGTAGCTCTGAGAGGCACTGTGGCTGGAGGCTGGAGCGTCCTGCTGTGTAGCTCTGAGAGGCACTGTGGCTGGAGGCTGGAGCGTCCTGTTGCGTAGCTCTGAGAGGCACTGTGGCTGGAGGCTGGAGCGTCCTGCTGCGTAGCTCTGTGAGGCACTGTGGCTGGAGGATGGAGTTTCCTGCTGCGTAGCTCTGAGAGGCACTGTGGCTGGGGGCTGGAGTGTCCTGCTGCGTAGCTCTGAGAGGCACTGTGGCTGGAGGCTGGAGTGTCCTGTTGCGTAGCTCTGAGAGGCACTGTGGCTGGAGGCTGGAGCGTCCTGCTGCGTAGCTCTGAGAGGCACTGTGGCTGGAGGCTGGAGCGTCCTGCTGCGTAGCTCTGAGAGGCACTGTGGCTGGAGCATGCTGCTGCGTAGCTCTGAGAGGCACTGTGGCTGGAGGATGGAGCGTCCTGCTGCGTAGCTCTGAGAGGCACTGTGGCTGGGGGCTGGAGCGTCCTGCTGCGTAGCTCTGAGAGGCACTTTGGCTGGAGCGTCCTGCTGCGTAGCTCTTAGAGGCACTGCTGCTGGAGGCTGGAGCGTGCAGCTGCGTATCTCTGAGAGTCACTGTGGCTGGAGGATGGAGCGTCTTGCTGCGTAGCTCTGAGAGGCACTGTGGCTGGAGGCTGGAGCGTGCTGCTGCGTAGCTCTGAGAGGCACTGTGGCTGGAGCCTGCTGCTGCGTAGCTCTGAGAGGCACTGTGGCTGGAGGCTGGAGCGTCCTGCTGCGTAGCTCTGAGAGGCACTGTGGCTGGAGGCTGGAGCGTTCTGCTGTGTAGCTCTGAGAGGCACTGTGGCTGGAGGCTGGAGCGTGCTGCTGCGTAGCTCTGAGAGGCACTGTGGCTGGAGCCTGCTGCTGCGTAGCTCTGAGAGGCACTGTGGCTGGAGGCTGGAGCGTCCTGCTGCGTAGCTCTGAGAGGCACTGTGGCTGGAGGCTGGAGCGTCCTGCTGCTGCGTAGCTTTGAGAGGCACTGTGGCTGGAGGATGGAGCGTGCTGCTGCGTAGCTCTGAGAGGCACTGTGGCTGGAGGCTGGAGCGTCGTGCTGCGTAGCTCTGAGAGGCACTGTGGCTGGAGGATGGAGCGTCCTGCTGCGTAGCTCTGAGAGGCACTGTGGCTGGGGGCTGGAGTGTCCTGCTGCGTAGCTCTGAGAGGCACTGTGGCTGGAGCGTCCTGCTGCGTAGCTCTGAGAGGCACTGTGGCTGGAGGCTGGAGCGTGCAGCTGCGTATCTCTGAGAGTCACTGTGGCTGGAGGATGGAGCGTCCTGCTGCGTAGCTCTGAGAGGCACTGTTGCAGGAGGCTGGAGTGTGCTGCTGCGTAGCTCTGAGAGGCACTGTGGCTGGAGGCTGGAGCGTGCTGCTGCGTAGCTCTGAGAGGCACTGTGGCTGGAGCCTGCTGCTGCGTAACTCTGAGAGGCATTGTGGCTGGAGGCTGGAGCGTCCTGCTGCGTAGCTCTGAGAGGCACTGTGGCTGGAGGCTGGAGCGTCCTGCTGTGTAGCTCTGAGAGGCACTGTGGCTGGAGGATGGAGCGTGCTGCTGCGTAGCTCTGAGAGGCACTGTGGCTGGAGGCTGGAGCGTCGTGCTGCGTAGCTCTGAGAGGCACTGTGGCTGGAGCATGCTGTTGCGTAGCTCTGAGAGGCACTGTGGCTGGAGGATGGAGCGTCCTGCTGCGTAGCTCTGAGAGGCACTGTGGCTGGGGGCTGGAGTGTCCTGCTGCGTAGCTCTGAGAGGCACTGTGGCTGGAGGCTGGAGCGTCCTGCTGCGTAGCTCTGAGAGGCACTGTGGCTGGAGGATGGAGCGTCCTGCTGCGTAGCTCTGAGAGGCACTGTGGCTGGGGGCTGGAGTGTCCTGCTGCGTAGCTCTGAGAGGCACTGTGGCTGGAGGCTGGAGCGTCCTGCTGCGTAGCTCTGAGAGGCACTGTGGCTGGAGGCTGGAGCGTCCTGCTGCGTAGCTCTGAGAGGCACTGTGGCTGGAGGCTGGAGCGTCCTGCTGTGTAGCTCTGAGAGGCACTGTGGCTGGAGGCTGGAGCGTCCTGTTGCGTAGCTCTGAGAGGCACTGTGGCTGGAGGCTGGAGCGTCCTGCTGCGTAGCTCTGTGAGGCACTGTGGCTGGAGGATGGAGTTTCCTGCTGCGTAGCTCTGAGAGGCACTGTGGCTGGGGGCTGGAGTGTCCTGCTGCGTAGCTCTGAGAGGCACTGGGGCTGTAGGCTGGAGCGTCCTGCTGCGTAGCTCTGAGAGGCACTGTGGCTGGAGGCTGGAGCGTGCTGCTGCGTAGCTCTGAGAGGCACTGTGGCTGGAGAATGGAGCGTCCTGCTCCGTAGCTCTGAGCGGCACTGTGGCTGGAGGCTGGAGCGTCCTGCTGCGTAGCTCTGAGAGGCACTGTGACTGGAGGCTGGAGCGTCCTGCTGCGTAGCTCTGAGAGGCACTGTGACTGGAGGCTGGATCGTCCTGCTGCGTAGCTCTGAGAGGCACTGTGGCTGGAGGATGGAGTGTGCTGCTGCGTAGTTCTGAGAGGCACTGTGGCTGGAGGACGGAGTGTCCTGCTGCGTAGCTCTGAGAGGCACTGTGGCTGGAGCATGCTGCTGCATAGCTCTGAGCGCCACTGTGGCTGGAGGCTGGAGCATCCTGCTGCGTAGCTCTGAGAAGCACTGTGGCTGGAGGCTGGAGTGCGCTGCTGCGTAGCTCTGAGAGGCACTGTGGCTGGAGGCTGGAGTGTCCTGCTGCGTAGCTCTGAGAGGCACTGTGGCTGGAGGCTGGAGCGTCCTGCTGCGTAGCTCTGAGAGGCACTGTGGCTGGAGCATGCTGCTGCGTAGCTCTGAGAGGCACTGTGGCTGGAGCATGCTGTTGCGTAGCTCTGAGAGGCACTGTGGCTGGAGGATGGAGCGTCCTGCTGCGTAGCTCTGAGAGGCACTGTGGCTGGGGGCTGGAGTGTCCTGCTGCGTAGCTCTGAGAGGCACTGTGGCTGGAGGCTGGAGCGTCCTGCTGCGTAGCTCTGAGAGGCACTGTGGCTGGAGGATGGAGTGTCCTGCTGCGTAGCTCTGAGAGGCACTGTGGCTGGAGCATGCTGCTGCATAGCTCTGAGAGGCACTGTGGCTGGAGGATGGAGCATCCTGCTGCGTAGCTCTGAGAGGCACTGTGGCTGGGGGCTGGTGTGTCCTGCTGCGTAGCTCTGAGAGGCACTGTGGCTGGAGGCTGGAGCGTCCTGCTGCGTAGCTCTGAGAGGCACTGTGGCTGGAGGCTGGAGCGTCCTGCTGTGTAGCTCTGAGAGGCACTGTGGCTGGAGGCTGGAGCGTCCTGTTGCGTAGCTCTGAGAGGCACTGTGGCTGGAGGCTGGAGCGTCCTGCTGCGTAGCTCTGTGAGGCACTGTGGCTGGAGGATGGAGTTTCCTGCTGCGTAGCTCTGAGAGGCACTGTGGCTGGGGGATGGAGTGTGCTGCTGCGTAGTTCTGAGAGGCACTGTGGCTGGAGGACGGAGTTTCCTGCTGCGTAGCTCTGAGAGGCACTGTGGCTGGAGCATGCTGCTGCATAGCTCTGAGCGGCACTGTGGCTGGAGGCTGGAGCATCCTGCTGCGTAGCTCTGAGAAGCACTGTGGCTGGAGGCTGGAGCGTCCTGCTGCGTAGCTCTGAGAGGCACTGTGGCTGGAGGCTGGAGCGTGCAGCTGCGTAGCTCTGAGAGGCACTGTGGCTGGAGGCTGGAGCGTCCTGCTGCGTAGCTCTGAGAGGCACTGTTGCAGGAGGCTGGAGTGTGCTGCTGCGTAGCTCTGAGAGGCACTGTGGCTGGAGGCTGGAGCGTGCTGCTGCGTAGCTCTGAGAGGCACTGTGGCTGGAGCCTGCTGCTGCATAGCTCTGAGAGGCACTGTGGCTGGAGGCTGGAGCGTCCTGCTGCTGCGTAGCTTTGAGAGGCACTGTGGCTGGAGGATGGAGCGTGCTGCTGCGTAGCTCTGAGAGGCACTGTGGCTGGAGGCTGGAGCGTCGTGCTGCGTAGCTCTGAGAGGCACTGTGGCTGGAGCATGCTGTTGCGTAGCTCTGAGAGGCACTGTGGCTGGAGGATGGAGCGTCCTGCTGCGTAGCTCTGAGAGGCACTGTGGCTGGGGGCTGGAGTGTCCTGCTGCGTAGCTCTGAGAGGCACTGTGGCTGGAGGCTGGAGCGTCCTGCTGCGTAGCTCTGAGAGGCACTGTGGCTGGAGGCTGGAGCGTGCTGCTGCGTAGCTCTGAGAGGCACTGTGGCTGGAGGATGGAGTGTGCTGCTGCGTAGCTCTGAGAGGCACTGTGGCTGGAGGATGGAGTGTCCTGCTGCGTAGCTCTGAGAGGCACTGTGGCTGGAGCATGCTGCTGCATAGCTCTGAGCGGCACTGTGGCTGGAGGCTGGAGCGTCCTGCTGCGTAGCTCTGAGAGGCACTGTGGCTGGAGGCTGGAGTGTGCTGCTGCGTAGCTCTGAGAGGCACTGTGGCTGGAGGCTGGAGTGTCCTGCTGCTTAGCTCTGAGAGGCACTGTGGCTGGAGGCTGGAGCGTCCTGCTGCGTAGCTCTGAGAGGCACTGTGGCTGGAGCATGCTGCTGCGTAGCTCTGAGAGGCACTGTGGCTGGAGGATGGAGCGTCCTGCTGCGTAGCTCTGAGAGGCACTGTGGCTGGAGTGTCCTGCTGCGTAGCTCTGAGAGGCACTGTGGCTGGAGGCTGGAGCGTCCTGCTGCGTAGCTCTGAGAGGCACTGTGGCTGGAGGCTGGAGCGTCCTGCTGCGTAGCTCTGAGAGGCACTGTGGCTGGAGGCTGGAGCGTGCAGCTGCATATCTCTGAGAGTCACTGGGCTGGAGGATGGAGCGTCCTGCTGCGTAGCTCTGAGAGGCACTGTTGCAAGAGGCTGGAGTGTGCTGCTGCGTAGCTCTGAGAGGCACTGTGGCTGGAGGCTGGAGCGTGCTGCTGCGTAGCTCTGAGAGGCACTGTGGCTGGAGCCTGCTGCTGCATAGCTCTGAGAGGCACTGTGGCTGGAGGCTGGAGCGTCCTGCTGCTGCGTAGCTTTGAGAGGCACTGTGGCTGGAGGATGGAGCGTGCTGCTGCGTAGCTCTGAGAGGCACTGTGGCTGGAGGCTGGAGCGTCGTGCTGCGTAGCTCTGAGAGGCACTGTGGCTGGAGCATGCTGTTGCGTAGCTCTGAGAGGCACTGTGGCTGGAGGATGGAGCGTCCTGCTGCGTAGCTCTGAGAGGCACTGTGGCTGGGGGCTGGAGTGTCCTGCTGCGTAGCTCTGAGAGGCACTGTGGCTGGAGGCTGGAGCGTCCTGCTGCGTAGCTCTGAGAGGCACTGTGGCTGGAGGCTGGAGCGTGCTGCTGCGTAGCTCTGAGAGGCACTGTGGCTGGAGGATGGAGTGTGCTGCTGCGTAGCTCTGAGAGGCACTGTGGCTGGAGGATGGAGTGTCCTGCTGCGTAGCTCTGAGAGGCACTGTGGCTGGGGGCTGGAGTGTCCTGCTGCGTAGCTCTGAGAGGCACTGTGGCTGGAGGCTGGAGCGTCCTGCTGCGTAGCTCTGAGAGGCACTGTGGCTGGAGGCTGGAGCGTGCTGCTGCGTAGCTCTGAGAGGCACTGTGGCTGGAGAATGGAGCGTCCTGCTCCGTAGCTCTGAGCGGCACTGTGGCTGGAGGCTGGAGCGTCCTGCTGCGTAGCTCTGAGAGGCACTGTGACTGGAGGCTGGAGCGTCCTGCTGCGTAGCTCTGAGAGGCACTGTGACTGGAGGCTGGAGCGTCCTGCTGCGTAGCTCTGAGAGGCACTGTGGCTGGAGCATGCTGCTGCGTAGCTCTGAGAGGCACTGTGGCTGGAGGATGGAGCGTCCTGCTGCGTAGCTCTGAGAGGCACTGTGGCTGGAGCGTCCTGCTGCGTAGCTCTGAGAGGCACTGTGGCTGGAGGCTGGAGCGTCCTGCTGCGTAGCTCTGAGAGGCACTGTTGCAGGAGGCTGGAGTGTGCTGCTGCGTAGCTCTGAGAGGCACTGTGGCTGGAGGCTGGAGCGTGCTGCTGCGTAGCTCTGAGAGGCACTGTGGCTGGAGCCTGCTGCTGCATAGCTCTGAGAGGCACTGTGGCTGGAGGCTGGAGCGTCCTGCTGTTGCGTAGCTTTGAGAGGCACTGTGGCTGGAGGATGGAGCGTGCTGCTGCGTAGCTCTGAGAGGCACTGTGGCTGGAGGCTGGAGCGTCGTGCTGCGTAGCTCTGAGAGGCACTGTGGCTGGAGCATGCTGTTGCGTAGCTCTGAGAGGCACTGTGGCTGGAGGATGGAGCGTCCTGCTGCGTAGCTCTGAGAGGCACTGTGGCTGGGGGCTGGAGTGTCCTGCTGCGTAGCTCTGAGAGGCACTGTGGCTGGAGGCTGGAGCGTCCTGCTGCGTAGCTCTGAGAGGCACTGTGACTGGAGGCTGGAGCGTCCTGCTGCGTAGCTCTGAGAGGCACTGTGGCTGGAGGATGGAGTGTGCTGCTGCGTAGTTCTGAGAGGCACTGTGGCTGGAGGATGTAGTGTCCTGCTGCGTAGCTCTGAGAGGCACTGTGGCTGGAGCATGCTGCTGCATAGCTCTGAGCGGCACTGTGGCTGGAGGCTGGAGCGTCCTGCTGCGTAGCTCTGAGAGGCACTGTGGCTGGAGGCTGGAGCGTGCAGCTGCATATCTCTGAGAGTCACTGGGCTGGAGGATGGAGCGTCCTGCTGCGTAGCTCTGAGAGGCACTGTTGCAAGAGGCTGGAGTGTGCTGCTGCGTAGCTCTGAGAGGCACTGTGGCTGGAGGCTGGAGCGTGCTGCTGCGTAGCTCTGAGAGGCACTGTGGCTGGAGCCTGCTGCTGCATAGCTCTGAGAGGCACTGTGGCTGGAGGCTGGAGCGTCCTGCTGCTGCGTAGCTTTGAGAGGCACTGTGGCTGGAGGATGGAGCGTGCTGCTGCGTAGCTCTGAGAGGCACTGTGGCTGGAGGCTGGAGCGTCGTGCTGCGTAGCTCTGAGAGGCACTGTGGCTGGAGCATGCTGTTGCGTAGCTCTGAGAGGCACTGTGGCTGGAGGATGGAGCGTCCTGCTGCGTAGCTCTGAGAGGCACTGTGGCTGGGGGCTGGAGTGTCCTGCTGCGTAGCTCTGAGAGGCACTGTGGCTGGAGGCTGGAGCGTCCTGCTGCGTAGCTCTGAGAGGCACTGTGGCTGGAGGCTGGAGCGTGCTGCTGCGTAGCTCTGAGAGGCACTGTGGCTGGAGGATGGAGTGTGCTGCTGCGTAGCTCTGAGAGGCACTGTGGCTGGAGGATGGAGTGTCCTGCTGCGTAGCTCTGAGAGGCACTGTGGCTGGGGGCTGGAGTGTCCTGCTGCGTAGCTCTGAGAGGCACTGTGGCTGGAGGCTGGAGCGTCCTGCTGCGTAGCTCTGAGAGGCACTGTGGCTGGAGGCTGGAGCGTGCTGCTGCGTAGCTCTGAGAGGCACTGTGGCTGGAGAATGGAGCGTCCTGCTCCGTAGCTCTGAGCGGCACTGTGGCTGGAGGCTGGAGCGTCCTGCTGCGTAGCTCTGAGAGGCACTGTGACTGGAGGCTGGAGCGTCCTGCTGCGTAGCTCTGAGAGGCACTGTGACTGGAGGCTGGAGCGTCCTGCTGCGTAGCTCTGAGAGGCACTGTGGCTGGAGCATGCTGCTGCGTAGCTCTGAGAGGCACTGTGGCTGGAGGATGGAGCGTCCTGCTGCGTAGCTCTGAGAGGCACTGTGGCTGGAGCGTCCTGCTGCGTAGCTCTGAGAGGCACTGTGGCTGGAGGCTGGAGCGTCCTGCTGCGTAGCTCTGAGAGGCACTGTTGCAGGAGGCTGGAGTGTGCTGCTGCGTAGCTCTGAGAGGCACTGTGGCTGGAGGCTGGAGCGTGCTGCTGCGTAGCTCTGAGAGGCACTGTGGCTGGAGCCTGCTGCTGCATAGCTCTGAGAGGCACTGTGGCTGGAGGCTGGAGCGTCCTGCTGTTGCGTAGCTTTGAGAGGCACTGTGGCTGGAGGATGGAGCGTGCTGCTGCGTAGCTCTGAGAGGCACTGTGGCTGGAGGCTGGAGCGTCGTGCTGCGTAGCTCTGAGAGGCACTGTGGCTGGAGCATGCTGTTGCGTAGCTCTGAGAGGCACTGTGGCTGGAGGATGGAGCGTCCTGCTGCGTAGCTCTGAGAGGCACTGTGGCTGGGGGCTGGAGTGTCCTGCTGCGTAGCTCTGAGAGGCACTGTGGCTGGAGGCTGGAGCGTCCTGCTGCGTAGCTCTGAGAGGCACTGTGACTGGAGGCTGGAGCGTCCTGCTGCGTAGCTCTGAGAGGCACTGTGGCTGGAGGATGGAGTGTGCTGCTGCGTAGTTCTGAGAGGCACTGTGGCTGGAGGATGTAGTGTCCTGCTGCGTAGCTCTGAGAGGCACTGTGGCTGGAGCATGCTGCTGCATAGCTCTGAGCGGCACTGTGGCTGGAGGCTGGAGCGTCCTGCTGCGTAGCTCTGAGAGGCACTGTGGCTGGAGGCTGGAGTGTGCTGCTGCGTAGCTCTGAGAGGCACTGTGGCTGGAGGCTGGAGTGTCCTGCTGCTTAGCTCTGAGAGGCACTGTGGCTGGAGGCTGGAGCGTCCTGCTGCGTAGCTCTGAGAGGCACTGTGGCTGGAGCATGCTGCTGCGTAGCTCTGAGAGGCACTGTGGCTGGAGGATGGAGCGTCCTGCTGCGTAGCTCTGAGAGGCACTGTGGCTGGGGGCTGGAGCGTCCTGCTGCGTAGCTCTGAGAGGCACTGTGGCTGGAGCGTCCTGCTGCGTAGCTCTGAGAGGCACTGTGGCTGGAGGCTGGAGCGTCCTGCGTAGCTCTGAGAGGCACTGTGGCTGGAGGCTGGAGCGTCCTGCTGCGTAGCTCTGAGAGGCACTGTGGCTGGAGGCTGGAGCGTGCAGCTGCGTATCTCTGAGAGCCACTGGGCTGGAGGATGGAGCGTCCTGCTGCGTAGCTCTGAGAGGGACTGTGGCTGGAGGATGGAGTGTCCTGCTGCGTAGCTCTGAGTGGCACTGTGGCTGGAGGATTGAGCGTCCTGCTGCGTAGCTCTGAGAGGCACTGTGGCTGGAGGCTGGAGCGTCCTGCTGCTGCGTAGCTTTGAGAGGCACTGTGGCTGGAGGATGGAGCGTGCTGCTGCGTAGCTCTGAGAGGCACTGTGGCTGGAGGCTGGAGCGTCGTGCTGCGTAGCTCTGAGAGGCACTGTGGCTGGAGCATGCTGTTGCGTAGCTCTGAGAGGCACTGTGGCTGGAGGATGGAGCGTCCTGCTGCGTAGCTCTGAGAGGCACTGTGGCTGGGGGCTGGAGTGTCCTGCTGCGTAGCTCTGAGAGGCACTGTGGCTGGAGGCTGGAGCGTCCTGCTGCGTAGCTCTGAGAGGCACTGTGGCTGGAGGCTGGAGCGTGCTGCTGCGTAGCTCTGAGAGGCACTGTGGCTGGAGGATGGAGTGTGCTGCTGCGTATCTCTGAGAGGCACTGTGGCTGGAGGATGGAGTGTCCTGCTGCGTAGCTCTGAGAGGCACTGTGGCTGGGAGCTGGAGCGTCCTGCTGCGTAGCTCTGAGAGGCACTGTGGCTGGAGGATGGAGTGTGCTGCTGCGTAGCTCTGAGAGGCACTGTGGCTGGAGGATGGAGTGTCCTGCTGCGTAGCTCTGAGAGGCACTGTGGCTGGAGACTGGAGCGTCCTGTTGCGTAGCTCTGAGAGGCACTGTGGCTGGAGGCTGGAGCGTCCTGCTGCGTAGCTCTGAGAGGCACTGTGGCTGGAGGCTGGAGCGTCCTGCTGCGTAGCTCTGAGAGGCACTGTGGCTGGAGGCTGGAGCGTCCTGCTGCGTAGCTCTGTGAGGCACTGTGGCTGGAGGATGGAGTTTCCTGCTGCGTAGCTCTGAGAGGCACTGTGGCTGGGGGCTGGAGTGTCCTGCTGCGTAGCTCTGAGAGGCACTGTGGCTGGAGGCTGGAGCGTCCTGCTGCGTAGCTCTGAGAGGCACTGTGGCTGGAGGCTGGAGCGTGCTGCTGCGTAGCTCTGAGAGGCACTGTGGCTGGAGAATGGAGTGTGCTGCTGCGTAGTTCTGAGAGGCACTGTGGCTGGAGGATGGAGTGTCCTGCTGCGTAGCTCTGAGAGGCACTGTGGCTGGAGCATGCTGCTGCATAGCTCTGAGCGGCACTGTGGCTGGAGGCTGGAGCGTCCTGCTGCGTAGCTCTGAGAGGCACTGTGGCTGGAGGCTGGAGTGTGCTGCTGCGTAGCTCTGAGAGGCACTGTGGCTGGAGGCTGGAGTGTCCTGCTGCGTAGCTCTGAGAGGCACTGTGGCTGGAGGCTGGAGCGTCCTGCTGCGTAGCTCTGAGAGGCACTGTGGCTGGAGCATGCTGCTGCGTAGCTCTGAGAGGCACTGTGGCTGGAGGATGGAGCGTCCTGCTGCGTAGCTCTGAGAGGCACTGTGGCTGGGGGCTGGAGCGTCCTGCTGCGTAGCTCTGAGAGGCACTGTGGCTGGAGCGTCCTGCTGCGTAGCTCTGAGAGGCACTGTGGCTGGAGGCTGGAGTGTCCTGCTGCGTAGCTCTGAGAGGCACTGTGGCTGGAGGCTGGAGCGTCCTGCTGCGTAGCTCTGAGAGGCACTGTGGCTGGAGGCTGGAGCGTGCAGCTGCGTATCTCTGAGAGTCACTGGGCTGGAGGATGGAGCGTCCTGCTGCGTAGCTCTGAGAGGGACTGTGGCTGGAGGATGGAGTGTCCTGCTGCGTTGCTCTGAGTGGCACTGTGGCTGGAGCATGCTGCTGCGTAGTTCTGAGAGGCACTGTGGCTGGAGGATGGAGTGTCCTGCTGCGTAGCTCTGAGAGGCACTGTGGCTGGAGCATGCTGCTGCATAGCTCTGAGCGGCACTGTGGCTGGAGGCTGGAGCGTCCTGCTGCGTAGCTCTGAGAGGCACTGTGGCTGGAGGCTGGAGTGTGCTGCTGCGTAGCTCTGAGAGGCACTGTGGCTGGAGGCTGGAGTGTCCTGCTGCGTAGCTCTGAGAGGCACTGTGGCTGGAGGCTGGAGCGTCCTGCTGCGTAGCTCTGAGAGGCACTGTGGCTGGAGCATGCTGCTGCGTAGCTCTGAGAGGCACTGTGGCTGGAGGATGGAGCGTCCTGCTGCGTAGCTCTGAGAGGCACTGTGGCTGGGGGCTGGAGCGTCCTGCTGCGTAGCTCTGAGAGGCACTGTGGCTGGAGCGTCCTGCTGCGTAGCTCTGAGAGGCACTGTGGCTGGAGGCTGGAGTGTCCTGCTGCGTAGCTCTGAGAGGCACTGTGGCTGGAGGCTGGAGCGTCCTGCTGCGTAGCTCTGAGAGAAACTGTGGCTGGAGGCTGGAGCGTGCAGCTGCGTATCTCTGAGAGTCACTGGGCTGGAGGATGGAGCGTCCTGCTGCGTAGCTCTGAGAGGGACTGTGGCTGGAGGATGGAGTGTCCTGCTGCGTAGCTCTGAGTGGCACTGTGGCTGGAGGATTGAGCGTCCTGCTGCGTAGCTCTGAGAGACACTGTGGCTGGAGGCTGGAGCGTCCTGCTGCTGCGTAGCTTTGAGAGGCACTGTGGCTGGAGGCTGGAGCGTCGTGCTGCGTAGCTCTGAGAGGCACTGTGGCTGGAGCATGCTGTTGCGTAGCTCTGAGAGGCACTGTGGCTGGAGGATGGAGCGTCCTGCTGCGTAGCTCTGAGAGGCACTGTGGCTGGGGGCTGGAGTGTCCTGCTGCGTAGCTCTGAGAGGCACTGTGGCTGGAGGCTGGAGCGTCCTGCTGCGTAGCTCTGAGAGGCACTGTGGCTGGAGGCTGGAGCGTGCTGCTGCGTAGCTCTGAGAGGCACTGTGGCTGGAGGATGGAGTGTGCTGCTGCGTAGCTCTGAGAGGCACTGTGGCTGGAGGATGGAGTGTCCTGCTGCGTAGCTCTGAGAGGCACTGTGGCTGGAGACTGGAGCGTACTGTTGCGTAGCTCTGAGAGGCACTGTGGCTGGAGGCTGGAGCGTCCTGCTGTGTAGCTCTGAGAGGCACTGTGGCTGGAGGCTGGAGCGTCCTGTTGCGTAGCTCTGAGAGGCACTGTGGCTGGAGGCTGGAGCGTCCTGCTGCGTAGCTCTGTGAGGCACTGTGGCTGGAGGATGGAGTTTCCTGCTGCGTAGCTCTGAGAGGCACTGTGGCTGGAGCATGCTGCTGCATAGCTCTGAGAGGCACTGTGGCTGGAGGATGGAGCGTCCTGCTGCGTAGCTCTGAGAGGCACTGTGGCTGGGGGCTGGAGTGTCCTGCTGCGTAGCTCTGAGAGGCACTGTGGCTGGAGGCTGGAGCGTCCTGCTGCGTAGCTCTGAGAGGCACTGTGGCTGGAGGCTGGAGCGTGCTGCTGCGTAGCTCTGAGAGGCACTGTGGCTGGAGGATGGAGTGTGCTGCTGCGTAGCTCTGAGAGGCACTGTGGCTGGAGGATGGAGTGTCCTGCTGCGTAGCTCTGAGAGGCACTGTGGCTGGAGACTGGAGCGTACTGTTGCGTAGCTCTGAGAGGCACTGTGGCTGGAGGCTGGAGCGTCCTGCTGTGTAGCTCTGAGAGGCACTGTGGCTGGAGGCTGGAGCGTCCTGTTGCGTAGCTCTGAGAGGCACTGTGGCTGGAGGCTGGAGCGTCCTGCTGCGTAGCTCTGTGAGGCACTGTGGCTGGAGGATGGAGTTTCCTGCTGCGTAGCTCTGAGAGGCACTGTGGCTGGGGGCTGGAGCGTGCTGCTGCGTAGCTCTGAGAGGCACTGTGGCTGGAGAATGGAGCGTCCTGCTCCGTAGCTCTGAGCGGCACTGTGGCTGGAGGCTGGAGCGTCCTGCTGCGTAGCTCTGAGAGGCACTGTGACTGGAGGCTGGAGCGTCCTGCTGCGTAGCTCTGAGAGGCACTGTGACTGGAGGCTCGAGCGTCCTGCTGCGTAGCTCTGAGAGGCACTGTGGCTGGAGAATGGAGTGTGCTGCTGCGTAGCTCTGAGAGGCACTGTGGCTGGAGCATGCTGCTGCATAGCTCTGAGCGGCACTGTGGCTGGAGGCTGGAGCGTCCTGCTGCGTAGCTCTGAGAGGCACTGTGGCTGGAGGCTGGAGCGTCCTGCTGCGTAGCTCTGAGAGGCACTGTGGCTGGAGGCTGGAGCGTGCAGCTGCATATCTCTGAGAGTCACTGGGCTGGAGGATGGAGCGTCCTGCTGCGTAGCTCTGAGAGGCACTGTTGCAAGAGGCTGGAGTGTGCTGCTGCGTAGCTCTGAGAGGCACTGTGGCTGGAGGCTGGAGCGTGCTGCTGCGTAGCTCTGAGAGGCACTGTGGCTGGAGCCTGCTGCTGCATAGCTCTGAGAGGCACTGTGGCTGGAGGCTGGAGCGTCCTGCTGCTGCGTAGCTTTGAGAGGCACTGTGGCTGGAGGATGGAGCGTGCTGCTGCGTAGCTCTGAGAGGCACTGTGGCTGGAGGCTGGAGCGTCGTGCTGCGTAGCTCTGAGAGGCACTGTGGCTGGAGCATGCTGTTGCGTAGCTCTGAGAGGCACTGTGGCTGGAGGATGGAGCGTCCTGCTGCGTAGCTCTGAGAGGCACTGTGGCTGGGGGCTGGAGTGTCCTGCTGCGTAGCTCTGAGAGGCACTGTGGCTGGAGGCTGGAGCGTCCTGCTGCGTAGCTCTGAGAGGCACTGTGGCTGGAGGCTGGAGCGTGCTGCTGCGTAGCTCTGAGAGGCACTGTGGCTGGAGGATGGAGTGTGCTGCTGCGTAGCTCTGAGAGGCACTGTGGCTGGAGGATGGAGTGTCCTGCTGCGTAGCTCTGAGAGGCACTGTGGCTGGGGGCTGGAGTGTCCTGCTGCGTAGCTCTGAGAGGCACTGTGGCTGGAGGCTGGAGCGTCCTGCTGCGTAGCTCTGAGAGGCACTGTGGCTGGAGGCTGGAGCGTGCTGCTGCGTAGCTCTGAGAGGCACTGTGGCTGGAGGATGGAGTGTCCTGCTGCGTAGCTCTGAGAGACACTGTGGCTGGAGGCTGGAGCGTCCTGCTGCTGCGTAGCTTTGAGACGCACTGTGGCTGGAGGCTGGAGCGTCGTGCTGCGTAGCTCTGAGAGGCACTGTGGCTGGAGCATGCTGTTGCGTAGCTCTGAGAGGCACTGTGGCTGGAGGATGGAGCGTCCTGCTGCGTAGCTCTGAGAGGCACTGTGGCTGGGGGCTGGAGTGTCCTGCTGCGTAGCTCTGAGAGGCACTGTGGCTGGAGGCTGGAGCGTCCTGCTGCGTAGCTCTGAGAGGCACTGTGGCTGGAGGCTGGAGCGTGCTGCTGCGTAGCTCTGAGAGGCACTGTGGCTGGAGGATGGAGTGTGCTGCTGCGTAGCTCTGAGAGGCACTGTGGCTGGAGGATGGAGTGTCCTGCTGCGTAGCTCTGAGAGGCACTGTGGCTGGAGACTGGAGCGCTGTTGCGTAGCTCTGAGAGGCACTGTGGCTGGAGGCTGGAGCGTCCTGCTGTGTAGCTCTGAGAGGCACTGTGGCTGGAGGCTGGAGCGTCCTGGTGCGTAGCTCTGAGAGGCACTGTGGCTGGAGGCTGGAGCGTCCTGCTGCGTAGCTCTGTGAGGCACTGTGGCTGGAGGATGGAGTTTCCTGCTGCGTAGCTCTGAGAGGCACTGTGGCTGGAGCATGCTGCTGCATAGCTCTGAGAGGCACTGTGGCTGGAGGATGGAGCGTCCTGCTGCGTAGCTCTGAGAGGCACTGTGGCTGGGGGCTGGAGTGTCCTGCTGCGTAGCTCTGAGAGGCACTGTGGCTGGAGGCTGGAGCGTCCTGCTGCGTAGCTCTGAGAGGCACTGTGGCTGGAGGCTGGAGCGTGCTGCTGCGTAGCTCTGAGAGGCACTGTGGCTGGAGGATGGAGTGTGCTGCTGCGTAGCTCTGAGAGGCACTGTGGCTGGAGGATGGAGTGTCCTGCTGCGTAGCTCTGAGAGGCACTGTGGCTGGAGACTGGAGTGTACTGTTGCGTAGCTCTGAGAGGCACTGTGGCTGGAGGCTGGAGCGTCCTGCTGTGTAGCTCTGAGAGGCACTGTGGCTGGAGGCTGGAGCGTCCTGTTGCGTAGCTCTGAGAGGCACTGTGGCTGGAGGCTGGAGCGTCCTGCTGCGTAGCTCTGTGAGGCACTGTGGCTGGAGGATGGAGTTTCCTGCTGCGTAGCTCTGAGAGGCACTGTGGCTGGGGGCTGGAGCGTGCTGCTGCGTAGCTCTGAGAGGCACTGTGGCTGGAGAATGGAGCGTCCTGCTCCGTAGCTCTGAGCGGCACTGTGGCTGGAGGCTGGAGCGTCCTGCTGCGTAGCTCTGAGAGGCACTGTGACTGGAGGCTGGAGCGTCCTGCTGCGTAGCTCTGAGAGGCACTGTGACTGGAGGCTCGAGCGTCCTGCTGCGTAGCTCTGAGAGGCACTGTGGCTGGAGAATGGAGTGTGCTGCTGCGTAGCTCTGAGAGGCACTGTGGCTGGAGCATGCTGCTGCATAGCTCTGAGCGGCACTGTGGCTGGAGGCTGGAGCGTCCTGCTGCGTAGCTCTGAGAGGCACTGTGGCTGGAGGCTGGAGCGTCCTGCTGCGTAGCTCTGAGAGGCACTGTGGCTGGAGGCTGGAGCGTGCAGCTGCATATCTCTGAGAGTCACTGGGCTGGAGGATGGAGCGTCCTGCTGCGTAGCTCTGAGAGGCACTGTTGCAAGAGGCTGGAGTGTGCTGCTGCGTAGCTCTGAGAGGCACTGTGGCTGGAGGCTGGAGCGTGCTGCTGCGTAGCTCTGAGAGGCACTGTGGCTGGAGCCTGCTGCTGCATAGCTCTGAGAGGCACTGTGGCTGGAGGCTGGAGCGTCCTGCTGCTGCGTAGCTTTGAGAGGCACTGTGGCTGGAGGATGGAGCGTGCTGCTGCGTAGCTCTGAGAGGCACTGTGGCTGGAGGCTGGAGCGTCGTGCTGCGTAGCTCTGAGAGGCACTGTGGCTGGAGCATGCTGTTGCGTAGCTCTGAGAGGCACTGTGGCTGGAGGATGGAGCGTCCTGCTGCGTAGCTCTGAGAGGCACTGTGGCTGGGGGCTGGAGTGTCCTGCTGCGTAGCTCTGAGAGGCACTGTGGCTGGAGGCTGGAGCGTCCTGCTGCGTAGCTCTGAGAGGCACTGTGGCTGGAGGCTGGAGCGTGCTGCTGCGTAGCTCTGAGAGGCACTGTGGCTGGAGGATGGAGTGTGCTGCTGCGTAGCTCTGAGAGGCACTGTGGCTGGAGGATGGAGTGTCCTGCTGCGTAGCTCTGAGAGGCACTGTGGCTGGGGGCTGGAGTGTCCTGCTGCGTAGCTCTGAGAGGCACTGTGGCTGGAGGCTGGAGCGTCCTGCTGCGTAGCTCTGAGAGGCACTGTGGCTGGAGGCTGGAGCGTGCTGCTGCGTAGCTCTGAGAGGCACTGTGGCTGGAGAATGGAGCGTCCTGCTCCGTAGCTCTGAGCGGCACTGTGGCTGGAGGCTGGAGCGTCCTGCTGCGTAGCTCTGAGAGGCACTGTGACTGGAGGCTGGAGCGTCCTGCTGCGTAGCTCTGAGAGGCACTGTGACTGGAGGCTGGAGCGTCCTGCTGCGTAGCTCTGAGAGGCACTGTGGCTGGAGCATGCTGCTGCGTAGCTCTGAGAGGCACTGTGGCTGGAGGATGGAGCGTCCTGCTGCGTAGCTCTGAGAGGCACTGTGGCTGGAGCGTCCTGCTGCGTAGCTCTGAGAGGCACTGTGGCTGGAGGCTGGAGCGTCCTGCTGCGTAGCTCTGAGAGGCACTGTTGCAGGAGGCTGGAGTGTGCTGCTGCGTAGCTCTGAGAGGCACTGTGGCTGGAGGCTGGAGCGTGCTGCTGCGTAGCTCTGAGAGGCACTGTGGCTGGAGCCTGCTGCTGCATAGCTCTGAGAGGCACTGTGGCTGGAGGCTGGAGCGTCCTGCTGTTGCGTAGCTTTGAGAGGCACTGTGGCTGGAGGATGGAGCGTGCTGCTGCGTAGCTCTGAGAGGCACTGTGGCTGGAGGCTGGAGCGTCGTGCTGCGTAGCTCTGAGAGGCACTGTGGCTGGAGCATGCTGTTGCGTAGCTCTGAGAGGCACTGTGGCTGGAGGATGGAGCGTCCTGCTGCGTAGCTCTGAGAGGCACTGTGGCTGGGGGCTGGAGTGTCCTGCTGCGTAGCTCTGAGAGGCACTGTGGCTGGAGGCTGGAGCGTCCTGCTGCGTAGCTCTGAGAGGCACTGTGACTGGAGGCTGGAGCGTCCTGCTGCGTAGCTCTGAGAGGCACTGTGGCTGGAGGATGGAGTGTGCTGCTGCGTAGTTCTGAGAGGCACTGTGGCTGGAGGATGTAGTGTCCTGCTGCGTAGCTCTGAGAGGCACTGTGGCTGGAGCATGCTGCTGCATAGCTCTGAGCGGCACTGTGGCTGGAGGCTGGAGCGTCCTGCTGCGTAGCTCTGAGAGGCACTGTGGCTGGAGGCTGGAGCGTGCAGCTGCATATCTCTGAGAGTCACTGGGCTGGAGGATGGAGCGTCCTGCTGCGTAGCTCTGAGAGGCACTGTTGCAAGAGGCTGGAGTGTGCTGCTGCGTAGCTCTGAGAGGCACTGTGGCTGGAGGCTGGAGCGTGCTGCTGCGTAGCTCTGAGAGGCACTGTGGCTGGAGCCTGCTGCTGCATAGCTCTGAGAGGCACTGTGGCTGGAGGCTGGAGCGTCCTGCTGCTGCGTAGCTTTGAGAGGCACTGTGGCTGGAGGATGGAGCGTGCTGCTGCGTAGCTCTGAGAGGCACTGTGGCTGGAGGCTGGAGCGTCGTGCTGCGTAGCTCTGAGAGGCACTGTGGCTGGAGCATGCTGTTGCGTAGCTCTGAGAGGCACTGTGGCTGGAGGATGGAGCGTCCTGCTGCGTAGCTCTGAGAGGCACTGTGGCTGGGGGCTGGAGTGTCCTGCTGCGTAGCTCTGAGAGGCACTGTGGCTGGAGGCTGGAGCGTCCTGCTGCGTAGCTCTGAGAGGCACTGTGGCTGGAGGCTGGAGCGTGCTGCTGCGTAGCTCTGAGAGGCACTGTGGCTGGAGGATGGAGTGTGCTGCTGCGTAGCTCTGAGAGGCACTGTGGCTGGAGGATGGAGTGTCCTGCTGCGTAGCTCTGAGAGGCACTGTGGCTGGGGGCTGGAGTGTCCTGCTGCGTAGCTCTGAGAGGCACTGTGGCTGGAGGCTGGAGCGTCCTGCTGCGTAGCTCTGAGAGGCACTGTGGCTGGAGGCTGGAGCGTGCTGCTGCGTAGCTCTGAGAGGCACTGTGGCTGGAGAATGGAGCGTCCTGCTCCGTAGCTCTGAGCGGCACTGTGGCTGGAGGCTGGAGCGTCCTGCTGCGTAGCTCTGAGAGGCACTGTGACTGGAGGCTGGAGCGTCCTGCTGCGTAGCTCTGAGAGGCACTGTGACTGGAGGCTGGAGCGTCCTGCTGCGTAGCTCTGAGAGGCACTGTGGCTGGAGCATGCTGCTGCGTAGCTCTGAGAGGCACTGTGGCTGGAGGATGGAGCGTCCTGCTGCGTAGCTCTGAGAGGCACTGTGGCTGGAGCGTCCTGCTGCGTAGCTCTGAGAGGCACTGTGGCTGGAGGCTGGAGCGTCCTGCTGCGTAGCTCTGAGAGGCACTGTTGCAGGAGGCTGGAGTGTGCTGCTGCGTAGCTCTGAGAGGCACTGTGGCTGGAGGCTGGAGCGTGCTGCTGCGTAGCTCTGAGAGGCACTGTGGCTGGAGCCTGCTGCTGCATAGCTCTGAGAGGCACTGTGGCTGGAGGCTGGAGCGTCCTGCTGTTGCGTAGCTTTGAGAGGCACTGTGGCTGGAGGATGGAGCGTGCTGCTGCGTAGCTCTGAGAGGCACTGTGGCTGGAGGCTGGAGCGTCGTGCTGCGTAGCTCTGAGAGGCACTGTGGCTGGAGCATGCTGTTGCGTAGCTCTGAGAGGCACTGTGGCTGGAGGATGGAGCGTCCTGCTGCGTAGCTCTGAGAGGCACTGTGGCTGGGGGCTGGAGTGTCCTGCTGCGTAGCTCTGAGAGGCACTGTGGCTGGAGGCTGGAGCGTCCTGCTGCGTAGCTCTGAGAGGCACTGTGACTGGAGGCTGGAGCGTCCTGCTGCGTAGCTCTGAGAGGCACTGTGGCTGGAGGATGGAGTGTGCTGCTGCGTAGTTCTGAGAGGCACTGTGGCTGGAGGATGTAGTGTCCTGCTGCGTAGCTCTGAGAGGCACTGTGGCTGGAGCATGCTGCTGCATAGCTCTGAGCGGCACTGTGGCTGGAGGCTGGAGCGTCCTGCTGCGTAGCTCTGAGAGGCACTGTGGCTGGAGGCTGGAGTGTGCTGCTGCGTAGCTCTGAGAGGCACTGTGGCTGGAGGCTGGAGTGTCCTGCTGCTTAGCTCTGAGAGGCACTGTGGCTGGAGGCTGGAGCGTCCTGCTGCGTAGCTCTGAGAGGCACTGTGGCTGGAGCATGCTGCTGCGTAGCTCTGAGAGGCACTGTGGCTGGAGGATGGAGCGTCCTGCTGCGTAGCTCTGAGAGGCACTGTGGCTGGGGGCTGGAGCGTCCTGCTGCGTAGCTCTGAGAGGCACTGTGGCTGGAGCGTCCTGCTGCGTAGCTCTGAGAGGCACTGTGGCTGGAGGCTGGAGCGTCCTGCGTAGCTCTGAGAGGCACTGTGGCTGGAGGCTGGAGCGTCCTGCTGCGTAGCTCTGAGAGGCACTGTGGCTGGAGGCTGGAGCGTGCAGCTGCGTATCTCTGAGAGCCACTGGGCTGGAGGATGGAGCGTCCTGCTGCGTAGCTCTGAGAGGGACTGTGGCTGGAGGATGGAGTGTCCTGCTGCGTAGCTCTGAGTGGCACTGTGGCTGGAGGATTGAGCGTCCTGCTGCGTAGCTCTGAGAGGCACTGTGGCTGGAGGCTGGAGCGTCCTGCTGCTGCGTAGCTTTGAGAGGCACTGTGGCTGGAGGATGGAGCGTGCTGCTGCGTAGCTCTGAGAGGCACTGTGGCTGGAGGCTGGAGCGTCGTGCTGCGTAGCTCTGAGAGGCACTGTGGCTGGAGCATGCTGTTGCGTAGCTCTGAGAGGCACTGTGGCTGGAGGATGGAGCGTCCTGCTGCGTAGCTCTGAGAGGCACTGTGGCTGGGGGCTGGAGTGTCCTGCTGCGTAGCTCTGAGAGGCACTGTGGCTGGAGGCTGGAGCGTCCTGCTGCGTAGCTCTGAGAGGCACTGTGGCTGGAGGCTGGAGCGTGCTGCTGCGTAGCTCTGAGAGGCACTGTGGCTGGAGGATGGAGTGTGCTGCTGCGTATCTCTGAGAGGCACTGTGGCTGGAGGATGGAGTGTCCTGCTGCGTAGCTCTGAGAGGCACTGTGGCTGGGAGCTGGAGCGTCCTGCTGCGTAGCTCTGAGAGGCACTGTGGCTGGAGGATGGAGTGTGCTGCTGCGTAGCTCTGAGAGGCACTGTGGCTGGAGGATGGAGTGTCCTGCTGCGTAGCTCTGAGAGGCACTGTGGCTGGAGACTGGAGCGTCCTGGTGCGTAGCTCTGAGAGGCACTGTGGCTGGAGGCTGGAGCGTCCTGCTGGGTAGCTCTGAGAGGCACTGTGGCTGGAGGCTGGAGCGTCCTGTTGCGTAGCTCTGAGAGGCACTGTGGCTGGAGGCTGGAGCGTCCTGCTGCGTAGCTCTGTGAGGCACTGTGGCTGGAGGATGGAGTTTCCTGCTGCGTAGCTCTGAGAGGCACTGTGGCTGGGGGCTGGAGTGTCCTGCTGCGTAGCTCTGAGAGGCACTGTGGCTGGAGGCTGGAGCGTCCTGCTGCGTAGCTCTGAGAGGCACTGTGGCTGGAGGCTGGAGCGTGCTGCTGCGTAGCTCTGAGAGGCACTGTGGCTGGAGAATGGAGCGTCCTGCTCCGTAGCTCTGAGCGGCACTGTGGCTGGAGGCTGGTGCGTCCTGCTGCGTAGCTCTGAGAGGCACTGTGACTGGAGGCTGGAGCGTCCTGCTGCGTAGCTCTGAGAGGCACTGTGGCTGGAGGATGGAGTGTGCTGCTGCGTAGTTCTGAGAGGCACTGTGGCTGGAGGATGGAGTGTCCTGCTGCGTAGCTCTGAGAGGCACTGTGGCTGGAGCATGCTGCTGCATAGCTCTGAGCGGCACTGTGGCTGGAGGCTGGAGCGTCCTGCTGCGTAGCTCTGAGAGGCACTGTGGCTGGAGGCTGGAGTGTGCTGCTGCGTAGCTCTGAGAGGCACTGTGGCTGGAGGCTGGAGTGTCCTGCTGCGTAGCTCTGAGAGGCACTGTGGCTGGAGGCTGGAGCGTCCTGCTGCGTAGCTCTGAGAGGCACTGTGGCTGGAGCATGCTGCTGCGTAGCTCTGAGAGGCACTGTGGCTGGAGGATGGAGCGTCCTGCTGCGTAGCTCTGAGAGGCACTGTGGCTGGGGGCTGGAGCGTCCTGCTGCGTAGCTCTGAGAGGCACTGTGGCTGGAGCATCCTGCTGCGTAGCTCTGAGAGGCACTGTGGCTGGAGGCTGGAGTGTCCTGCTGCGTAGCTCTGAGAGGCACTGTGGCTGGAGGCTGGAGCGTCCTGCTGCGTAGCTCTGAGAGGCACTGTGGCTGGAGGCTGGAGCGTGCAGCTGCGTATCTCTGAGAGTCACTGGGCTGGAGGATGGAGCGTCCTGCTGCGTAGCTCTGAGAGGGACTGTGGCTGGAGGATGGAGTGTCCTGCTGCGTAGCTCTGAGTGGCACTGTGGCTGGAGCATGCTGCTGCGTAGTTCTGAGAGGCACTGTGGCTGGAGGATGGAGTGTCCTGCTGCGTAGCTCTGAGAGGCACTGTGGCTGGAGCATGCTGCTGCATAGCTCTGAGCGGCACTGTGGCTGGAGGCTGGAGCGTCCTGCTGCGTAGCTCTGAGAGGCACTGTGGCTGGAGGCTGGAGTGTGCTGCTGCGTAGCTCTGAGAGGCACTGTGGCTGGAGGCTGGAGTGTCCTGCTGCGTAGCTCTGAGAGGCACTGTGGCTGGAGGCTGGAGCGTCCTGCTGCGTAGCTCTGAGAGGCACTGTGGCTGGAGCATGCTGCTGCGTAGCTCTGAGAGGCACTGTGGCTGGAGGATGGAGCGTCCTGCTGCGTAGCTCTGAGAGGCACTGTGGCTGGGGGCTGGAGCGTCCTGCTGCGTAGCTCTGAGAGGCACTGTGGCTGGAGCGTCCTGCTGCGTAGCTCTGAGAGGCACTGTGGCTGGAGGCTGGAGTGTCCTGCTGCGTAGCTCTGAGAGGCACTGTGGCTGGAGGCTGGAGCGTCCTGCTGCGTAGCTCTGAGAGAAACTGTGGCTGGAGGCTGGAGCGTGCAGCTGCGTATCTCTGAGAGTCACTGGGCTGGAGGATGGAGCGTCCTGCTGCGTAGCTCTGAGAGGGACTGTGGCTGGAGGATGGAGTGTCCTGCTGCGTAGCTCTGAGTGGCACTGTGGCTGGAGGATTGAGCGTCCTGCTGCGTAGCTCTGAGAGACACTGTGGCTGGAGGCTGGAGCGTCCTGCTGCTGCGTAGCTTTGAGAGGCACTGTGGCTGGAGGCTGGAGCGTCGTGCTGCGTAGCTCTGAGAGGCACTGTGGCTGGAGCATGCTGTTGCGTAGCTCTGAGAGGCACTGTGGCTGGAGGATGGAGCGTCCTGCTGCGTAGCTCTGAGAGGCACTGTGGCTGGGGGCTGGAGTGTCCTGCTGCGTAGCTCTGAGAGGCACTGTGGCTGGAGGCTGGAGCGTCCTGCTGCGTAGCTCTGAGAGGCACTGTGGCTGGAGGCTGGAGCGTGCTGCTGCGTAGCTCTGAGAGGCACTGTGGCTGGAGGATGGAGTGTGCTGCTGCGTAGCTCTGAGAGGCACTGTGGCTGGAGGATGGAGTGTCCTGCTGCGTAGCTCTGAGAGGCACTGTGGCTGGAGACTGGAGCGTACTGTTGCGTAGCTCTGAGAGGCACTGTGGCTGGAGGCTGGAGCGTCCTGCTGTGTAGCTCTGAGAGGCACAGTGGCTGGAGGCTGGAGCGTCCTGTTGCGTAGCTCTGAGAGGCACTGTGGCTGGAGGCTGGAGCGTCCTGCTGCGTAGCTCTGTGAGGCACTGTGGCTGGAGGATGGAGTTTCCTGCTGCGTAGCTCTGAGAGGCACTGTGGCTGGGGGCTGGAGCGTGCTGCTGCGTAGCTCTGAGAGGCACTGTGGCTGGAGAATGGAGCGTCCTGCTCCGTAGCTCTGAGCGGCACTGTGGCTGGAGGCTGGAGCGTCCTGCTGCGTAGCTCTGAGAGGCACTGTGACTGGAGGCTGGAGCGTCCTGCTGCGTAGCTCTGAGAGGCACTGTGACTGGAGGCTCGAGCGTCCTGCTGCGTAGCTCTGAGAGGCACTGTGGCTGGAGAATGGAGTGTGCTGCTGCGTAGCTCTGAGAGGCACTGTGGCTGGAGCATGCTGCTGCATAGCTCTGAGCGGCACTGTGGCTGGAGGCTGGAGCGTCCTGCTGCGTAGCTCTGAGAGGCACTGTGGCTGGAGGCTGGAGCGTCCTGCTGCGTAGCTCTGAGAGGCACTGTGGCTGGAGCATGCTGCTGCGTAGCTCTGAGAGGCACTGTGGCTGGAGGATGGAGCGTCCTGCTGCGTAGCTCTGAGAGGCACTGTGGCTGGAGGCTGGAGCGTGCTGCTGCGTAGCTCTGAGAGGCACTGTGGCTGGAGGATGGAGTGTGCTGCTGCGTAGCTCTGAGAGGCACTGTGGCTGGAGGATGGAGTGTCCTGCTGCGTAGCTCTGAGAGGCACTGTGGCTGGAGCATGCTGCTGCATAGCTCTGAGAGGCACTGTGGCTGGAGGATGGAGCGTCCTGCTGCGTAGCTCTGAGAGGCACTGTGGCTGGGGGCTGGAGTGTCCTGCTGCGTAGCTCTGAGAGGCACTGTGGCTGGAGGCTGGAGCGTCCTGCTGCGTAGCTCTGAGAGGCACTGTGGCTGGAGGCTGGAGCGTGCTGCTGCGTAGCTCTGAGAGGCACTGTGGCTGGAGGATGGAGTGTGCTGCTGCGTAGCTCTGAGAGGCACTGTGGCTGGAGGATGGAGTGTCCTGCTGCGTAGCTCTGAGAGGCACTGTGGCTGGAGACTGGAGCGTACTGTTGCGTAGCTCTGAGAGGCACTGTGGCTGGAGGCTGGAGCGTCCTGCTGTGTAGCTCTGAGAGGCACTGTGGCTGGAGGCTGGAGCGTCCTGTTGCGTAGCTCTGAGAGGCACTGTGGCTGGAGGCTGGAGCGTCCTGCTGCGTAGCTCTGTGAGGCACTGTGGCTGGAGGATGGAGTTTCCTGCTGCGTAGCTCTGAGAGGCACTGTGGCTGGGGGCTGGAGCGTGCTGCTGCGTAGCTCTGAGAGGCACTGTGGCTGGAGAATGGAGCGTCCTGCTCCGTAGCTCTGAGCGGCACTGTGGCTGGAGGCTGGAGCGTCCTGCTGCGTAGCTCTGAGAGGCACTGTGACTGGAGGCTGGAGCGTCCTGCTGCGTAGCTCTGAGAGGCACTGTGACTGGAGGCTCGAGCGTCCTGCTGCGTAGCTCTGAGAGGCACTGTGGCTGGAGAATGGAGTGTGCTGCTGCGTAGCTCTGAGAGGCACTGTGGCTGGAGCATGCTGCTGCATAGCTCTGAGCGGCACTGTGGCTGGAGGCTGGAGCGTCCTGCTGCGTAGCTCTGAGAGGCACTGTGGCTGGAGGCTGGAGCGTCCTGCTGCGTAGCTCTGAGAGGCACTGTGGCTGGAGCATGCTGCTGCGTAGCTCTGAGAGGCACTGTGGCTGGAGGATGGAGCGTCCTGCTGCGTAGCTCTGAGAGGCACTGTGGCTGGAGGCTGGAGCGTGCTGCTGCGTAGCTCTGAGAGGCACTGTGGCTGGAGGATGGAGTGTGCTGCTGCGTAGCTCTGAGAGGCACTGTGGCTGGAGGATGGAGTGTCCTGCTGCGTAGCTCTGAGAGGCACTGTGGCTGGAGCATGCTGCTGCATAGCTCTGAGAGGCACTGTGGCTGGAGGATGGAGCGTCCTGCTGCGTAGCTCTGAGAGGCACTGTGGCTGGGGGCTGGAGTGTCCTGCTGCGTAGCTCTGAGATGCACTGTGGCTGGAGGCTGGAGCGTCCTGCTGCGTAGCTCTGAGAGGCACTGTGGCTGGAGGCTGGAGCGTGCTGCTGCGTAGCTCTGAGAGGCACTGTGGCTGGAGGATGGAGTGTGCTGCTGCGTAGCTCTGAGAGGCACTGTGGCTGGAGGATGGAGCGTCCTGCGTAGCTCTGAGAGGCACTGTGGCTGGAGACTGGAGCGTCCTGTTGCGTAGCTCTGAGAGGCACTGTGGCTGGAGGCTGGAGCGTCCTGCTGTGTAGCTCTGAGAGGCACTGTGGCTGGAGGCTGGAGCGTCCTGTTGCGTAGCTCTGAGAGGCACTGTGGCTGGAGGCTGGAGCGTCCTGCTGCGTAGCTCTGTGAGGCACTGTGGCTGGAGGATGGAGTTTCCTGCTGCGTAGCTCTGAGAGGCACTGTGGCTGGGGGCTGGAGCGTGCTGCTGCGTAGCTCTGAGAGGCACTGTGGCTGGAGAATGGGTGTCCTGCTCCGTAGCTCTGAGCGGCACTGTGGCTGGAGGCTGGAGCGTCCTGCTGCGTAGCTCTGAGAGGCACTGTGACTGGAGGCTGGAGCGTCCTGCTCCGTAGCTCTGAGAGGCACTGTGACTGGAGGCTCGAGCGTCCTGCTGCGTAGCTCTGAGAGGCACTGTGGCTGGAGAATGGAGTGTGCTGCTGCGTAGTTCTCAGAGGCACTGTGGCTGGAGGATGGAGTGTCCTGCTGCGTAGCTCTGAGAGGCACTGTGGCTGGAGGCTCGAGCGTCCTGCTGCGTAGCTCTGAGAGGCACTGTGGCTGGAGAATGGAGTGTGTTGCTGCGTAGTTCTGAGAGGCACTGTGGCTGGAGGATGGAGTGTCCTGCTGCGTAGCTCTGAGAGGCACTGTGGCTGGAGAATGGAGTGTGGTGCTGCGTAGTTCTGAGAGGCACTGTGGCTGGAGGATGGAGTGTCCTGCTGCGTAGCTCTAAGAGGCACTGTGGCTGGAGCATGCTGCTGCATAGCTCTGAGCGGCACTGTGGCTGGAGGCTGGAGCGTCCTGCTGCGTAGCTCTGAGAGGCACTGTGGCTGGAGGCTGGAGTGTGCTGCTGCGTAGCTCTGAGAGGCACTGTGGCTGGAGGCTGGAGCGTCCTGCTGCGTAGCTCTGAGAGGCACTGTGGCTGGAGGATGGAGCGTCCTGCTGCGTAGCTCTGAGAGGCACTGTGGCTGGAGGCTGGAGCGTGCTGCTGCGTAGCTCTGAGAGGCACTGTGGCTGGAGGATGGAGTGTGCTGCTGCGTAGCTCTGAGAGGCACTGTGGCTGGAGGATGGAGTGTCCTGCTGCGTAGCTCTGAGAGGCACTGTGGCTGGAGCATGCTGCTGCATAGCTCTGAGAGGCACTGTGGCTGGAGGATGGAGCGTCCTGCTGCGTAGCTCTGTTGCAGGAGGCAGTGTGCTGCTGCGTAGCTCTGAGAGGCACTGTGGCTGGAGGCTGGAGCGTCCTGTTGCGTAGCTCTGAGAGGCACTGTAGCTGGAGGCTGGAGCGTGCTGCTGCGTAGCTCTGAGAAGCACTGTTGCAGGAGGCTGGAGTGTGCTGCTGCATAGCTCTGAGAGGCACTGTGACTGGAGGCTGGAGTGTCCTGCTGCGTAGCTCTGAGAGGCACTGTGGCTGGAGTGTGCTGCTGCATAGCTCTGAGAGGCACTGTGGCTGGAGGATGGAGTGTGCTGCTGCGTAGCTCTGAGAGGCACTGTGGCTGGAGGCTGGAGCGTCCTGCTGCGTAGCTCTGAGAGGCACTGTGGCTGGAGGCTGGAGCGTCCTTCTGCGTAGCTCTGAGAGGCACTGTGGCTGGAGGCTGGAGTGTCCTGCTGCGTAGCTCTGAGAGGCACTGTGGCTGGAGGATGGAGCGTCCTGCTGCGTAGCTCTGAGTGGCACTGTGGCTGGAGGATGGAGCATCCTGCTGCGTAGCTCTGAGAGGCACTGTGGCTGGAGGCTGGAGCGTCCTGCTGCGTAGCTCTGAGAGGCACTGTGGCTGGAGTGTCCTGCTGCGTAGCTCTGAGAGGCACTGTGGCTGGAGGCTGGAGCGTCCTGCTGCGTAGCTCTGAGAGGCACTGTGGCTGGAGGCTGGAGCGTCCTGCTGCGTAGCTCTGAGAGGCACTGTGGCTGGAGGCTGGAGCGTGCAGCTGCGCATCTCTGAGAGTCACTGGGCTGGAGGATGGAGCGTCCTGCTGCGTAGCTCTGAGAGGCACTGTTGCAGGAGGCTGGAGTGTGCTGCTGCGTAGCTCTGAGAGGCACTGTGGCTGGAGGCTGGAGCGTGCTGCTGCGTAGCTCTGAGAGGCACTGTGGCTGGAGCCTGCTGCTGCGTAGCTCTGAGAGGCACTGTGGCTGGAGGCTGGAGCGTCCTGCTGCGTAGCTCTGAGAGGCACTGTGGCTGGAGGCTGGAGCGTCCTGCTGCTGCGTAGCTTTGAGAGGCACTGTGGCTGGAGGATGGAGCGTGCTGCTGCGTAGCTCTGAGAGGCACTGTGGCTGGAGGCTGGAGCGTCGTGCTGCGTAGCTCTGAGAGGCACTGTGGCTGGAGCATGCTGTTGCGTAGCTCTGAGAGGCACTGTGGCTGGAGGATGGAGCGTCCTGCTGCGTAGCTCTGAGAGGCACTGTGGCTGAGGGCTGGAGTGTCCTGCTGCGTAGCTCTGAGAGGCACTGTGGCTGGAGGATGGAGCGTCCTTCTGCGTAGCTCTGAGAGGCACTGTGGCTGGAGGCTGGAGCGTGCTGCTGCGTAGCTCTGAGAGGCACTGTGGCTGGAGGATGGAGTGTGCTGCTGCGTATCTCTGAGAGGCACTGTGGCTGGAGGATGGAGTGTCCTGCTGCGTAGCTCTGAGAGGCACTGTGGCTGGAGCATGCTGCTGCATAGCTCTGAGAGGCACTGTGGCTGGAGGATGGAGCTTCCTGCTGCGTAGCTCTGAGAGGCACTGTGGCTGGGGGCTGGAGTGTCCTGCTGCGTAGCTCTGAGAGGCACTGTGGCTGGAGGCTGGAGCGTCCTGTTGCGTAGCTCTGAGAAGCACTGTTGCAGGAGGCTGGAGTGTGCTGCTGCGTAGCTCTGAGAGGCACTGTGGCTGGAGGCTGGAGTGTCCTGCTGCGTAGCTCTGAGAGGCACTGTGGCTGGAGTGTGCTGCTGCGTAGCTCTGAGAGGCACTGTGGCTGGAGGATGGAGTGTGCTGCTGCGTAGCTCTGAGAGGCACTGTGGCTGGAGGCTGGAGCGTCCTGCTGCGTAGCTCTGAGAGGCACTGTGGCTGGAGGCTGGAGCGTCCTGCTGCGTAGCTCTGAGAGGCACTGTGGCTGGAGGCTGGAGCGTCCTGCTGCGTAGCTCTGAGAGGCACTGTGGCTGGAGGATGGAGCGTCCTGCTGCGTAGCTCTGAGTGGCACTGTGGCTGGAGGATGGAGCATCCTGCTGCGTAGCTCTGAGAGGCACTGTGGCTGGAGGCTGGAGTGTCCTGCTGCGTAGCTCTGAGAGGCACTGTGGCTGGAGCATGCTGCTGCGTAGCTCTGAGAGGCACTGGCTGCAGGATGCAGCGTCCTGCTGCGTAGCTCTGAGAGGCACTGTGGCTGCGGGCTGGAGCGTCCTGCTGCGTAGCTCTGAGAGGCACTGTGGCTGGGGGTTGGAGCGTCCTGCTGCGTAACTCTGAAAGGCACTGTGGCTGGAGGATGGAGCGTCCTGCTGCGTAGCTCTGAGAGGCACTGTGGCTGGAGGCTGGAGCGTCCTGCTGCGTAGCTCTGACAGGCACTGTGGCTGGAGGCTGGAGCGTGCTGCTGCGTGAGGCTGCCGGTCTCTTGAGGCTGTCAGGCAGGGAGCTTTATAAATGCTTAATGGGCCTGGCTAAAGACGCACAATGGTTTAGACCTTGACAGGCTTGCTTGGATGGCTTTGGCAGTGGCAAAATGGGTTTGGAAGAGAATCTGTGGTTGGCAAGCCTGTATATCTCTATCTACCTGCCTGCCAGTGGGCAAATGGCTGTCATGTGACCAACCTACCTGCCTGCCAGCGGGCAAAAGGCTGTTATGTGACCAACCTACCTGCCTACCAGCAGGCATGGGGCTGTTATGTGACCAACCTACCTGCCTGCCTGCCAGCGGGCAAATGGCTGTTATGTGACCAACCTACCTGCCTGCCAGTGGGCATGGGGCTGTTATGTGACCAACCTACCTGCCTGCCAGCGGGCAAATGGCTGTTGTGTGACCAACCTACCTGCCTGCCAGCTGGCAAATGGCTGTTATGTGACCAACCTACCTGCCTGCCAGCGGGCAAATGGCTGTTATGTGACCAACCTACCTGCCTGCCAGCTGGCAAATGGCTGTTATGTGACCAACCTACCTGCCTGCCAGCTGGCAAATGGCTGTTATGTGACCAACCTACCTGCCTGCCAGCTGGCAAATGGCTGTTATGTGACCAACCTACCTGAAACTGTATTATTGTATTCTCTCACTCCCCTTCTCTCTCTCTCTCTCTCTCTCTCTCTCTGTGTCTCTCTCTCTCTCTCCCTCTCTCTCTCTCTCTCCCTCTCTCTTCTCTCTCTTCTCTCTTCTCTCTCTCTCTCTCTCTCTCTCTCTCTCTCTCTCTCTCTCTCTCTCTCTCTCTCTCTCTCTCTCTCTCTCTCTCTCTCTCTCTCTCTCTCTCTCTCTCTCTCTCTCTCTCTCTCTCTCTCTCTCTCTCTCTCTCTCTCCCTCTCTAAACCATTGCAGATATTATGAACAGTTCAAGCCCTTAGCTGGTGAATGTTAGCTGAAGCTTGCTGCCCTAACCATAACATGCCCTAAAACCTGGAACACTCGTTTAACTGACTGACCTCCTCTTAACACTTAACACAGATCTGACAGTATGAGAGTTGACACATTGTGAAGGGGTATAGCAGCCTACAGCTCTTATTCGATCTATAAATATGTAGGATCTTAATTTGATCACCCTGTTGTTGCAGGAAATGTAATGTCTTCTTACTGGGCTGTGTGTTTTGGTAGGTCAGATGGGGCCGTGTGCTTTGGTAGGTCTTACATGGCTGTGTGTTTTCGTAGTTCAGACAGGGCTGTGTGATTTGGTAGGTCAGGTGGGACTGTGTGTTTTGGTAGGTCAGGTGGGACTGTGTGTTTTGGTAGGTCAGGTGGGACTGTGTGTTTTGGTAGGTCAGATGGGGCTGTGTGTTTTGGTAGGTCAGACAGGACTGTGTGTTTTGGTAGGACAGACGGGACTATGTGTTTTGGTAGGTCAGACGGGACTGTGTGTTTTGGTAGGTCAAATGGGGCTGTGTGTTTTGGTAGGTCAGATGGGGCTGTGTCTTTTGGTAGGTCAGGTGGGACTGTGTGTTTTGGTAGGTCTTACATGGCTGTATGTTTTGGTAGGTCAGATGGGACTGTGTGTTTTGGTAGGTCAGATGGGGCTGTGTGTTTTGGTAGATCAGATGGGGCTGTGTGTTTTGGTAGGTCAGACAGGACTGTGTGTTTTGGTAGATCAGACAGGACTGTGTGTTTTGGTAGGTCAGACGGGACTGTGTGTTTTGGTAGGTCAGATGGGGCTGTGTGTTTTGGTAGGTCAGATGGGACTGTGTGTTTTGGTGGGTCAGATGGGGCTGTGTGTTTTGGTAGGTCAGACGGGACTGTGTGTTTTGGTAGGTCAGACGGGACTGTGTGTTTTGTAGGTCAGATGGGGCTGTGTGTTTCGGTAGGTCAGATGGGGCTGTGTGTTTTGGTAGGTCAGATGGGACTGTGTGTTTTGGTAGGTCAGACAGGACTGTGTGTTTTGTAGGTCAGATGGGGCTGTGTGTTTTGGTAGGTCAGACAGGACTGTGTGTTTTGTAGGTCAGATGGGGCTGTGTGTTTCGGTAGGTCAGACGGGACTGTGTGTTTTGGTAGGTCAGATGGGACTATGTGTTTTGGTAGGTCAGATGGGGCTGTGTGTTTTGGTAGGTCAGATGGGACTGTGTGTTTTGGTAGGTCAGACAGGACTGTGTGTTTTGGTAGGTCAGATGGGACTGTGTGTTTTGGTTGGTCAGATGGGGCTGTGTGTTTTGGTAGGTCAGATGGGGCTGTGTGTTTTGGTAGGTCAGACAGTGCTGAACAAGGCTATTCCTCAGGAGGATGAGACTAGAGGGACTGACATGCATGCTGCTGCACAGGAAACGACTGGTGTGTGTGTGGTTGAGGGGCTGGTTATAGACTGGTCTGCTGACAGAGACAAACAGGAAGGAAGTTAGCAGGTGTGTGACTGTGTGTGTACTGTATGCTTCTTTTCCGATTCCTCTGAAACAGGACAGGGGCAGTGTTTGCCTGACCTACCTGTGTAGGTCAGGCAAACTGTGTTTGTTTGTGTGTGTGTGTGTGTGTGTGTGTGTGTGTGTGTGTGTGTGTGTGTGTGTGTGTGTGTGTGTGTGTGTGTGTGTGTGTGTGTGTGTGTGTGTGTGCGCGCGTGTGTGTGTGTGCGTGTGTGTGTGTGTTTGGTTTCACATTTCTGTGTTACACAAATTGATTGCAGCTGTGTGTATGCATGTTTTGCACACTACAAAAGTGTATGTGTATGTGTGTGGGGTTTCATATCATTATTAAAAGTTTGGTTTCTATAGTATTATCTGTCAGATGATTCCCCTGACCACGCATTGTTAGCAATGAGGACAGAGGACAGACCTTTTCACCTCACTCTCTTCTTCACACTTTATTGGTGTGTGTGTGTGTGTGTGTGTGTGTGTGTGTGTGTGTGTGTGTGTGTGTGTGTGTGTGTGTGTGTGTGTGTGTGTGTGTGTGTGTGTGTGTGTGTGTGTGTGTGTGTGTGTGTGTGTGCTCTACTCTGGATAAACAGAGCAGTCATTTAATTTTAAAAGCTCTCATCAATATTAGAGGACAGGAGGCAGGGAGGGTTTCTCCAAAACATTCACTGCATCAGCTCAAAACCAGGGAGAGAGAGAGGGGGGGGGGGGGGGTGAGAGAGAAGGGGAGTGAGAGAGAGAAAGAAAGAGAAGGGGAGTGAGAGAATACAGTTTCTCTAAGTTGATGAACCAGAGGGAGAGCATTGTTGCTAAGGGGAAGGGAGTTAGTCTCTTAATATTTAGATGGAGGGAGGAGTTTGAGTGGCTGGAGAGCTGGAGCTTTCAGCATCCTCCTAGAGAGAGAGAGAGATACCCACTAATTATCAACATCCAGAAAAGAGCCGTTAAATTCAAACCTTCCATAACAAAGCCATCACCTACAGAGAGATGAACCTGGAGAAAGAGTCCCCTAAGCAAGCTGGTCCTGGGGCTCTGTTGACAAACACAAACACACCCCACAGAGCCCCAGGACAGCAGCACAATTAGACCCAACCAAATCATGAGAAAACAAAAAGATAATTACTTGATACATTGGAAAGAATTTACAAAAAAGCAGAGCAAACTAGAATGCTATTTGGCCCTAAACAGAGAGTACACAGTGGCAGAATACCTGACCACTGTGACTGACCCAAACTTAAGGAAAGCTTTGACTATGTACAGACTCAGTGAGCATAGCCTTGCTATTGAGAAAGGCCACTGTAGGCAGACATGGCTCTCAGGAGAAGACAGGCAATGTGCTCACTGCCCACAAAATCAGGTGGAAACTGAGCTGCACTTCCTAACCTCCTGCCCAATGTATGACCATATTAGAGAGACATATTTCCCTCAGATAACACAGATCCACAAAAAAATTGAAAACAAATCCAATTTTGATAAACTCCCATATCTACTGGGTGAAATTCCACAGTGTGCCATCACAGCAGCAAGATTTGTGACTTGTTGCCAAAAGAAAAGGTCAACCAGTGAAGAACAAACACCATTCTAAATACAACCCATATTTATGCTTATTTATTTTCCCCTGTGTACTTTAACCATTTGTACATTGTTACAACACTGTATATATATATATATATATATATGTATAATATGACATTTGTACACATTCAACTCAACGTACACATTTTCCTCACCTCAATGTATAAATTCACCCCACCTCAAGGTATACATTCACCTCCATGACTGTGTGTTTTGTAGGTCAGATGGGACTGTGTGTTTTGGTAGGTCAGATGGGACTGTGTGTTTTAGTAGGTCAGATGGGACTGTGTGTTTTGGTAGGTCAGACGGGGCTGTGTGTTTTGGTAGGTCAGATGGGGCTGTGTGTTTTGGTAGGTCAGACAGGACTGTTTGTTTTAGTAGGTCAGATGGGACTGTGTGTTTCGGTAGGTCAGACGGGGCTGTGTGTTTTGGTAGGTCTTACATGGCTGTGTGTTTTGGTAGGTCAGATGGGACTGTGTGTTTTGGTAGGTCAGATGGGACTGTGTGTTTCGGTAGGTCAGATGGGACTGTGTGTTTCGGTAGGTCAGGTGGGGCTGTGTATTTTGTTAGGTCAGACAGGACTGTGTGTTTTGGTAGGCCAGACAGGACTGTGTGTTTCGGTAGGTCAGACGGGGCTGTGTGTTTTGGTAGGTCAGACAGGACTGTTTTGGTATGTCAAACAGGGTTGTGTGTTTTGGTAGGTCAGATGGGGCTGTGTGTTTTGGTAGGTCAGATGGGACTGTGTGTTTTGGTAGGTCAGACAGGACTGTTTTGGTATGTCAAACAGGGTTGTGTGTTTTGGTAGGTCAGATGGGGCTGTGTGTTTTGGTAGGTCAGACAGGACTGTGTGTTTTGGTAGGTCAGACGGGACACCTCAAGGTATACATTCACCTCCCCTCAACATACACATTCACCTCAACGTTTAAATTCACCCCACCTCCATGTACACATTCATCTCAACGTACACATTCACCTCAACGTGCACATTCACCTCAACGTACACATTCACTTCAACTCAAGGTACACATTCACTTCAACGTACACATTCACCTCAACTCAAGGTACACATTCACCTCAACTCAAGGTACACATTCACCTCACCTCAACGTATACATTCACCTCAACTCAAGGTACACATTCACCTCAACTCAAGGTATACATTCCCCTCAACGTATACATTCACCTCAACTCAAGGTATACATTCCCCTCAACTCAAGGTACACATTCACCTCAACTCAAGGTATACATTCCCCTCAAGGTACACATTCACCTCAACTCAAGGTATACATTCCCCTCAACGTACACATTCACCTCAACTCAAGGTACACATTCACCTCAACTCAAGGTACACATTCACCTCACCTCAACGTATACATTCACCTCAACTCAAGGTACACATTCCCCTCAACGTATACATTCACCTCAACTCATGTTCAGAAGCACCAGCCAAACAGCTAATTCCTCTTACACCGTGATTGACCTGCCAGTCAGTGTGTGTGTGTGTGTGTGTGTGTGTGTGTGTGTGTGTGTGTGTGTGTGTGTGTGTGTGTGTGTGTGTGTGTGTGTGTGTGTGTGTGTGTGTGTGTGTGTGTGTGTGTGTGTGTGTGCGCGTGTGTGTGTGTGTGTGTGCGTGTGTGTGTGTGTGTGCGTGTGCGTGTGCGTGTGCATGTGTAGCTCTATATTGATTTGGTTGTACTGTATATGTAAATTAGATAGGCCAAATCAACCTCTCTCCATCTCTCTTTTTCTGTCCCAACACAGACTGTAGTTACAGATGTTCTATTCTAATCTGACCAGTTTCTCACAGCAGGACAATAATCCTGGTACAACAGGAAATGTGAATTATTATGTGGATTATAATTAATGGACATTTTTGTAGGGGTTGATACATTTTTCGTTTAGTCTGACATTTTAAAGTGGAAATGACAACATTTAAAAGCCTTTTTAAACCTTGAATACACTGAAAATGTGCCTTTCCTGCTGCACAGGAAAATTCCCTGTGACAACAGAGGGATGAAATTAACATAGAACATCTGTATTGATGAATTAGTGATATGGACTCGGCCTGGGATAATCACCCTCTTACAAACACACACACAAAGGCAAGGTCCCTGGCAGGGAATCTGTGTGTTATCCCAAAGATATTTTTGGTTAAGATGTTTCAGAGTTGTGTTATTCAAAGTTATGTGTTGTCTGTCTCACAGTTGTGTTGTGTGTGTTTCACCAGAGGAGGAGAGGAGGGTTCGGGCCAATGACAGAGAATACAACGAGAAGTTTCAGTATGCGGTAAGAGAGATAGTTTGTGTGTTTGTGTGCGTACATGATTATATATGTGTATTTATGTTTAGTACATTACATGACTAATAGACCAACATTTTCTATTTTTGTAGTAATTAGTATTTCACATTTAGAACATACCTTCCTCTATTCCCCCTTCTCTTTATCTCTTTATCTCTCTTTATCTCTCTCTCTCGCTCTCTATCTCTCTCAGAGTAACTGTATTGTGACGTCTAAGTACAACGTCATCACCTTTCTGCCCGTCAACCTGTTTGAACAGTTCCAGGAAGTGGCCAACACCTACTTCCTCTTTCTGCTCATACTGCAGGTAAGATGGAAGCAGGGAGAGGAAGTGGAGGTATGGGGAGGGCAGATAGAGACGGGGATGAAGCAATGGAGGGAGAGGGAGTGAAGACAGGGATGCTGTAAAGGGGGTGGGGTGGAGATGAGTGGGGAGGGGAGAAAGAGAGGCTATCAGTTTTCATCACACTGAAGGACACAGCAGGTACATCGTAGAGACTGCTTTCTTCTCTTTCTTTGTTTTACCTCCCATCCCACTCTCACTCTCCTCTCTTTCTCTCCCCTTCCTCCCTCCTCTCGCTCTCCTCTCTTTCTCTCCCCTTCCTCCCTCCTCTCGCTCTCCTCTCTTTCTCTCCCCTTCCTCCCTCCTCTCGCTCTCTTCTCTTTCTTTCCCCTTCCTCCCTCCTCTCACTCTCCTCTCTTTATCTCCCCTTCCTCCCTCCTCTCACTCTCCTCTCTTTCTCTCCCCTTCCTCCCTCCTCTCGCTCTCCTCTCTTTCTCTCCCCTTCCTCCCTCCTCTCACTCTCCTCTCTTTCTCTCCCCTTCCTCCCTCCTCTCGCTCTCCTCTCTTTCTCTTCCCTTCCTCCCTCCTCTCGCTCTTACTCCCCTTTCTCCTGCTTCCTCCCTCCCTCTGTTTGCCCCTCTCTCTCCCTCCCTCTCCTTCCTCCTGCCCCCCTCCCTCTCTGTTTCCCTCTCTCTCTCCCTCCCTCTCCTTCCTCCTGCCCCTCCCTCTCTGTTTCCCTCTCTCTCTCCCTCCCTCTCCTTCCTCCTGCCCCTCCCTCTCTGTTTCCCTCTCTCTCTCCCCCCCTCTCCTTTCTCCTGCCCCCCTCCCTCTCTATTTCCCTCTCTGTTTCCCTCTCTCTCTCTCTCTCTCCCTCCCTCCCTCCCTCCCTCCCTCTCCTTCCTCCTGCCCCCATCCCTCCCTCTCTGTTCATCTCTCTCTCTCTCTCTCTCTCTCTCTCTCTCTCTCCCTCCCTCTCTCTCTCTCTCTCTCTCTCTCTCTCTCTCTCTCTCTCCCTCCCTCTCCTTCCTCTTGCCCCCTCCCTCTCTGTTTCCCTCTCTCTCTCTCCCTCCCTCTCCTTCCTCCTGCCCCCATCCCTCCCTCTCTGTTCATCTCTCTCTCTCTCTCTCTCTCTCTCTCTCTCTCTCTCTCTCTCTCCCTCTCTCTCTCTCTCCAGTTGATTCCTCAGATCTCGTCTCTCTCCTGGTTCACCACCATAGTGCCTTTAGTCCTGGTGCTCAGCATCACTGCAGTAAAGGATGCCACCGACGACTACGTGAGTGTCTGTCACACACACACATACACACACACACACACTAGGACTGTGACGATTATGGAATTTGGGGTAACAATGAATTGTCATGCAAATGGGAATGGTTATTGTTATAATTGTAATTTAGGTTGAATAATCTTTAGAGCTTGTAATGCATCATAATGCGTCTGTAAAAAAGTGCTATGGCGACCTAATGATTACAACACAGCTTTGGTGAAACCCCTGTCTCAAAAACAAATGGTTCTGACCGTTTGGAACTTTGGAAAATGAAGCTTCTCCCGACTGTGCCTTTCTGATCGTAAAATGATTACCAGCTTTACCCACTTCATGTAAAATGATTACCAACTTTACCCACTTCATGTAAAATGATTACCAGCTTTACCCACTTCATGTAAAATGATTACCAACTTTACCCACTTCATGTAAAATGATTACCAGCTTTACCCACTTCATGTAAAATGATTACCAACTTTACCCACTTCATGTAAAATGATTACCAACTTTACCCACTTCATGTAAAATGATTACCAGCTTTACCCACTTCATGTAAAATGATTACCAACTTTACCCACTTCATGTAAAATGATTACCAACTTTACCCACTTCATGTAAAATGATTACCAACTTTACCCACTTCATGTAAAATTATTACCAGCTTTACCCACTTCATGTAAAATGATTACCAACTTTACCCACTTCATGTAAAATGATTACCAGCTTTACCCACTTCATGTAAAATGATTACCAACTTTGCCCACTTCATGTAAAATGATTACCAACTTTGCCCACTTCATGTAAAATGATTACCAACTTTACCCACTTCATGTAAAATGAAAAACTGCTACTGGGTGAACTGTATCTAGTTGAATATAAAGTTGAATGCCCCGTCTCCTAAAATAAATGTCTTAAGATGTGCAGATCATGACTATTATTTTGAAGTTTTTGTCCGTAATTGTTGGTTGATAATTGTAACTGTCCTAACTTACACTATTCAAAACACATACTATTTGGAGAGAAAAACATGTAAATTCTTGTCTCCTTCAGTTCCGTCACAAGAGTGACAACCAGGTGAACAACCGGCAGTCTCAGGTCGTCATCCACGGCTCGTAAGTCTCCTCTAGTCCAGTCTACACTCAGCAAGACAGACAGTCATCTAGTAGAGTCTACACTCAGCAATACAGACAGTCATCTAGTCCAGTCTACACTCAGCAATACAGACAGTCTTCTAGTCCAGTCTACACTCAGCAATACAGCCATTCATCTAGTCCAGTCTACACTCAGCAATACAGCCATTCATCTAGTAGAGTCTACACTCAGCAATACAGACAGTCTTCTAGTCCAGTCTACACTCAGCAATACAGACAGTCTTCTAGTCCAGTCTACACTCAGCAATACAGACACTCCTTTAGTCCAGTCTACACTCAGCAATATATCCATTCATCTAGTATGGTGTACACTCAGCAATACAGACAGTCTTCTAGTCCAGTCTACACTCAGCAATACAGACAGTCTTCTAGTCCAGTCTACACTCAGCAATACAGACAGTCTTCTAGTCCAGTCTACACTCAGCAATACAGCCATTCATCTAGTAGAGTCTACACTCAGCAATACAGCCAGTCATCTAGTACAGTCTACACTCAGCAATACAGACAGTCATCTAGTACAGTCTACACTCAGCAATACAGACAGTCATCTAGTACAGTCTACACTCAGCAATACAGACAGTCATCTAGTACAGTCTACACTCAGCAATACAGACAGTCGTCTAGTAGAGTCTACACTCAGCAATACAGACAGTCATCTAGTACAGTCTACACTCAGCAAGACAGACAGTATTCTAGTCCAGTCTACACTCAGCAATACAGCCATTCATCTAGTACAGTCTACACTCAGCAATACAGCCATTCATCTAGTAGAGTCTACACTCAGCAATACAGACAGTCTTATAGTCCAGTCTACACTCAGCAATACAGACAGTCCTCTAGTCCAGTCTACACTCAGCAATACAGCCATTCATCTAGTAGAGTCTACACTCAGTAATACAGCCATTAATCTAGTACCGTGTACACTCAGCAATACAGACAGTCTTCTAGTCCAGTCTACACTCAGCAATACAGACAGTCTTCTAGTCCAGTCTACACTCAGCAATACAGCCATTCATCTAGTAGAGTCTACACTCAGCAATACAGACAGTCTTCTAGTCCAGTCTACACTCAGCAATACAGACAGTCTTCTAGTCCAGTCTACACTCAGCAATACAGACACTCCTTTAGTCCAGTCTACACTCAGCAATATATCCATTCATCTAGTATGGTGTACACTCAGCAATACAGACAGTCTTCTAGTCCAGTCTACACTCAGCAATACAGACAGTCTTCTAGTCCAGTCTACACTCAGCAATACAGACAGTCTTCTAGTCCAGTCTACACTCAGCAATAAAGACAGTCTTCTAGTCCAGTCTACACTCAGCAATACAGACAGTCTTCTAGTCCAGTCTACACTCAGCAATACAGACAGTCTTCTAGTCCAGTCTACACTCAGCAATACAGACAGTCCTCTAGTCCAGTCTACACTCAGCAATACAGCCATTCATCTAGTAGAGTCTACACTCAGCAATACAGACAGTCTTCTAGTCCAGTCTACACTCAGCAATACAGACAGTCA
Source organism: Oncorhynchus clarkii lewisi (assembly GCF_045791955.1). NCBI lineage: Eukaryota > Metazoa > Chordata > Actinopteri > Salmoniformes > Salmonidae > Oncorhynchus > Oncorhynchus clarkii. The sequence goes on along the minus strand of NC_092149.1, from coordinate 11,832,755 downwards.
TCTAGTCCAGTCTACACTCAGCAATACAGACAGTATTCTAGTCCAGTCTACACTCAGAAATACAGACAGTCACTTCTGCTGCTGATCAATACTCATGCTGTTCTCTTCACACATTGTAAGCTGTTTATATTTATAATTTAGTTCCTCCTTCTTTCTCTTTCTACCTACCTACCTACCTACCTCCCTCCCTCCCTCCCTCCCTCCCTCCCTCCCTCTCTCTCTCTCTCTCTCTCTCTCTCTCTCTCCCTCTCACCCTCCCTCCTTCTCTCCCTCCCTCTCTTTCTCTCTCTCTCCCTCCCTCGTTTCTCTCTCAGTCTTCAGAAGGAGAAGTGGATGAATGTAAGAGTGGGTGATATCATTAAACTGGAGAATAACCAGTTTGTGGCAGTAAGTGTATGTCATTCAATCATCAACATAATGTATCACTCACACACACACACACACACACACACACACACACACACACACACACACACTGGTCATGATTCATTTACAACTGTTGTAATGTACTCTGTCATAACACGTTTTTTATGGTGCAGTGCACTGGTTTGATATATATACAAGCACTTACCGGTATTGAGATTCATTCATGGTGGTTTTAAAGGCTTCCATAAAGGCGATGTAACACACAGCACTCTCATATTTCAGCCAAACAATCTCTACACTAAGGTTAACTTTCAATGTACTGTACTAGTAGCGTGTTAGCCAGAGCTTCTGGAATGTGTTAGCCTTGTTAGATGGCCATGCTAGAAGGAACAGAGTGGTATTATCAGAAATGCTAGTGTGTTAGCGGATGCTAATGCTAGCTGATGTTTCTCTTCAGGCTGACCTTCTCTTACTGTCCAGTAGTGAGCCTCATAGCCTCTGTTACATCGAGACCGCAGAGCTAGATGGGTAAGAACACACCATAACACACAGCACAGTCCAATAAAGCACAACACAGTGATCCTCAGTGATGCTCAGTGATGGTTTGTGAGTTCATATACAGTGTGTGTGTGTGTTGTGTTTGTGCAGGGAGACCAATATGAAGGTGCGTCAGTCTCTGTCTGTGACTGCAGAGCTGGGAGACCCCAACAGCCTGGCCTCTTTTGATGGTAGGAAGTCTCTTTCTATTGGTCTCTGTGTCTTTCACACATCAGAGGTCAGCAGGTCCACTCTGCAACCAAGCACTTAGTACCCACACTGCCCAGTATCACACACACACACGCCCTCCGTTGTCAGCGCTTAACACCCCCAGTCTCTCCATTCCCCACAGACACACACTGGTTTTCCTCATCAGCATGGTTCACCCACGCATCTCTCCTCACCTGCTCAGCAGAAAGCATTACTGCAAGCAAATTGGTCTGTGTGTGTGTGCATGTGTGTGCGTGTGTGTGAGTGTGTGCGTATGTCTGCGTGTTTGCTAGCACAGCGCCCATAGTAAGTCAGTATAATTCAATAGTCCTAAAATGGAATGTGGCTGAAACACTGTCTGAAACACAGCTGAACTCTGCCCTCTGTGGTGATGTTGAATATGTATTCATTACTTTTGTGAAGCAGAGGCTGATGTAGTAAACAGTGTGTTGTGCTGCTGAGGTGGTTTCTAAAAGCTGTTACTGAGGTGGGATGGTGAGATGATGATGGAGAGAACACTGTACTGTATCTAGGTGAGATGATGATGGAGAGAACACTGTACTGTATCTAGGTGAGATGATGATGGAGAGAACACTGTACTGTATCTAGGTGAGATGATGATGGAGAGAACACTGTACTGTATCTAGGTGAGATAATGATGGAGAGAACACTGTACTGTATCTAGGTGAGATGATGATGGAGAGAACACTGTACTGTATCTAGGTGAGATGATGATGGAGAGAACACTGTACTGTATCTAGGTGAGATGATGATGGAGAGAACACTGTACTGTATCTAGGTGAGATAATGATGGAGAGAACACTGTACTGTATCTAGGTGAGATGATGATGGAGAGAACACTGTACTGTATCTAGGTGAGATAATGATGGAGAGAACACTGTACTGTATCTAGGTGAGATGATGATGGAGAGAACACTGTACTGTATCTAGGTGAGATGATGATGGAGAGAACACTGTACTGTATCTAGGTGAGATAATGATGGAGAGAACACTGTACTGTATCTAGGTGAGATGATGATGGAGAGAACACTGTACTGTATCTAGGTGAGATAATGATGGAGAGAACACTGTACTGTATCTAGGTGAGATGATGATGGAGAGAACACTGTACTGTATCTAGGTGAGATGATGATGGAGAGAACACTGTACTGTATCTAGGTGAGATGATGATGGAGAGAACACTGTACTGTATCTAGGTGAGATGATGATGGAGAGAACACTGTACTGTATCTAGGTGAGATAATGATGGAGAGAACACTGTACTGTATCTAGGTGAGATAATGATGGAGAGAACACTGTACTGTATCTAGGTGAGATGATGATGGAGAGAACACTGTACTGTATCTAGGTGAGATGATGATGGAGAGAACACTGTACTGTATCTAGGTGAGATGATGATGGAGAGAACACTGTACTGTATCTAGGTGAGATGATGATGGAGAGAACACTGTACTGTATCTAGGTGAGATGATGATGGAGAGAACACTGTACTGTATCTAGGTGAGATGATTGTGTGTCTGAAAACCTGTATTAGCTGTAAAGTGTGTGATAAAGGTGTGTGTGTGTGTTGCCGGTACAGGTGAGGTGGTCTGTGAGCCTCCCAACAACAAGCTGGACAGGTTCTGTGGTCTTCTGTGCTGGAGAGATTGTAAATACCCCCTGAGCAACCACAACATGTTACTACGAGGCTGTGTTCTCCGCAACACAGAGACCTGCTACGGACTGGTCATCTTTGCAGGTTGGTCCTTCTGTGTGTGTGTGTGTGTGTGTGTGTGTGTGTGTGTGTGTGTGTGTGTGTGTGTGTGTGTGTGTGTGTGTGTGTGTGTGTGTGTGTGTGTGTGTGTGTGTGTGTGTGTGTGTGTGTTTGTGAGTGTGTGAATGAGTGTGTGAGTGTGAGTGTGTGTGTGTGTGTGTGTGTGGGTGTGTGTGTGTGTGTGTGTGTGTGTGTGTGTGTGTGTGTGTGTGTGTGTGTGTGTGTTTGTGAGTGTGTGAATGTGTGAATGAGTGAGTGTGTGTGAGTGTGTGTGTGAGTGTGTGTGTGAGCGCGTGTGAGTGTGTGTGTTCGCGCGTGTGAGTGTGTGTGAGTGTGTGTGTGTGTGTGTGTGTGTGTGTGTGTGTGTGTGTGTGTGTGTGTGTGTGTGTGTGTGTGTGTGTGTGTGTGTTTGTGTGTGTGTTTTTGTCTAACCAATTCCTCTTTGTATATCTCTCTAACCAGGCCCAGACACCAAGCTGATGCAGAATAGTGGTCGCACCAAGTTCAAACGCACAAGCATCGACCGCCTCATGAACACACTGGTGCTCTGGGTAGGAGACCCCACACCTCCCCTTCTGTTTGGCCATACTTGTTTCACATCTACTTCTAATATAAAACTAGACTATAAATGGCCTTCTGGTTTCTCCAGAAACTCTACTTTTCTAGTTTAGCTTGACATTTTGAAATTAAAATAAGGTACATATATTTAGCCTAATCTTTACCCTCTCTCCCTCCCTCTCCCCCTCTCTCTCCCTCTCTCTCCCTCCCTCTCCCCCCTCTCTCCCTCCCTCTCCCCCTCTCTCTCCCTGTATCTCCCTCCCTCTCCCCCTCTCTCTCCCCTCTCTTCCCCCCTTTCTCCCCTTCTCTCCCCCTCTCTCTCCCTCCCTCTCCCTCCCTCTCCCCCTCTCTCTCCCCTCTCTCCCTCTCTCTCCCCTCTCCCCCTCCCTCTCCCCCCTCTCTCTCCCCTCTCTCCTTCCCTCTCCCCCTCTCTCTCCCCTCTCTCCCTCCCTCTCCCCCTCTCTCTCCCCTCTCTTCCCCCCTTTCTCCCCTTCTCTCTCCCTCTCCCTCCCTCCCTCTCCCCCCTCTCTCTCCCCTCTCTTCCCCCCTTTCTCCCCTTCTCTCCCCCTCTCTCTCCCCTCTCTCCCTCCTCTCTCTTCCCGTCCCAGATCTTTGGCTTCATGGTGTGTATGGGTGTGATCCTGGCTGTGGGGAACGCTGTGTGGGAGAGAGAGGTGGGTTCTCTGTTCCAGAGTTACCTGGCCTGGGACCTGCCTGTAGACAACTTCCTGTTCTCTGCTTTCCTCTCCTTCTGGTCCTACGTCATCATTCTCAACACCGTGGTGCCCATCTCACTCTACGTCAGGTCAGGAATACTTTATGTCAGGTTATAAGCCCTCTATGTCAGGTAATAACATCTCTGTGTCAGGTAATAAAACCTCTATGACCCTTTTAGTCAAGGGAGATGAGTGACAGTGATGGTCAAGATGCTTCATCAGTACTTTACTTTCTGTGGATTCTGGAACAAGTTAGTATTTCAATCCACGACTGATGTTAGTGTGTGGTACTGACCCACCCGTACTGATAACTGACTTACTAAGAGCTGTTGTTTGTTGGTTTCTTTATGTGTTAGTGTGTTTGTGTGTTAGTCTGTTGTGTGTTTTTGTATGTGTTGTGTGGACTGCAATCTATCTGCAATACCAAACAAGTTAAAGAGGGCTTCCTGTTGAATTATCATGATTTTTTCTCCCTCCCTCCCTCCCTCCCTCCCTCCCTCCCTCCCTCCCTCCCTCCCTCCCTTTGTCTCTCTCCAGTGTGGAGGTGATTAGGCTGGGTCATAGTTACTTTATAAACTGGGACAGGAAGATGTTCTGTCCACAGTGTAACACAGCAGCTGAAGCCAGGACCACCACTCTCAACGAGGAACTGGGACAGGTGAGGAACATCCTGCACCCTACTGTTGTTCATCTACACTAGATCCTTGTATCTCTGTGTTGGAGAATGTTAGCCTAAAGCCTGTGGTGTGTCTGGATGCAGGTCCAGTATGTCTGTGGTATCTTGATAACCCCCCCATTGAAACAGGTGGAGTACATCTTCAGTGACAAGACAGGAACTCTCACTCAGAACATCATGAGCTTCAGCAAGTGCTCTATCAATGGACATGCCTATGGTGGGTATACTACACTATATACTACATGATATACTACACTATATACTACAGTCTATCAGATTTAAGGTGGGTATACTACACTATATACTACCATATACTACACTCTATACTACACTATATATTACAATATATACTACTATATACTACACTATATACTACAGTCTATCCGATTTAAGGTGGGTATACTACACTATATACTACACTATATACTACTATATACTACACTCTATATTACACTAAATATGACACTATATACTACACTATATACTACTTTATACCTCACTATAAACTACACTATATACTACTGTCGATCAGATTTAAGGTGGGTATACTACACTATATACTACTATATACTACACTATATACTACAGTCTATCAGATTTAAGGTGAGTATACTACATATATACCACAGTCTATCAGATTTAAGGTGAGTATACTACATAAATACTACAGTCTATCAGATTTAAGGTGGGTATACTACATATATACTACAGTCTATCAGATTTAAGGTGAGTATACTACATATATACCACAGTCTATCAGATTTAAGGTGGGTATACTACACTATATACTACTATATACCTCACTATAAACTACACTATATACTACCGTCGATCAGATTTAAGGTGGGTATACTACATATATACTACAGTCTATCAGATTTTTAAAAAACTGATACAAATACACCTTATGGAACAGCAAGGACTGTGAAGAGTCACACACACAGGTACAAACACATACAACATACACACTATACACACAACATACACACTATACACACAACTTAGACACTATACACACACGTACACAGTATACACACATACACTCTATACACACACGTACACCTGGATTGTGTGTAGTAGTAGAGTAGTGGCCTGAGGGCACACGCTTAATGTGGTGTGAAATCTGTTGTTAAATGTGTTTTAATGTTTAAAAATGGTATTATAATGTATATTACTGCCTTAATATTTGCTGGACCCCAGGAAGAGTAGCTGCTGTCTTGGCAGGCACTAATGGGGATCCATAATAAACCCCAGGAAGAGTAGCTGCTGTTTTGGCAGGCACTAATGGGGATCCATAATTAACCCCAGGAAGTGTAGCTGCTGCCTTTAGCAGGCACTAATGGGGTTCCATAATAAACCCCAGGAAGAGTAGCTGCTGCCTTTAGCAGGCACTAATGAGGATCCATAATAAACCCCAGGAAGAGTAGCTGCTGTCTTGGCAGGAACTAATGGGGATCCATAATAAACCCCAGGAAGAGTAGCTGCTGTCTTGGCAGGAACTAATGGGGATCCATAATAAACCCCAGGAAGAGTAGCTGCTGTCTTGGCAGGAACTAATGGGGATCCATAATAAACCCCTGGAAGAGTAGCTGCTGTCTTGGCAGGAACTAATGGGGATCCATAATAAACCCCAGGAAGAGTAGTTGCTGCCTAATGGGGATCCATAATAAACCCCAGGAAGAGTAGTTGCTGCCTAATGGGGATCCATAATAAACCCCAGGAAGAGTAGTTGCTGTCTTGGCAGGAACTAATGGGGATCCATAATAAACCCCAGGAAGAGTAGTTGCTGTCTTGACAGGAACTAATGGGGATTCTTAATAAACCCCAGGAAGAGTAGCTGCTGCCTTGACAGGAACTAATGGGGATCCATAATAAACCCCAGGAAGAGTAGCTGCTGTCTTGGCAGGAACTAATGGGGATTCTTAATAAACCCCAGGAAGAGTAGCTGCTGCCTTGACAGGAACTAATGGGGATTCTTAATAAACCCCAGGAAGAGTAGCTGCTGCCTTGACAGGAAGTTATGGGGATTCTTAATAAACCCCAGGAAGAGTAGCTGCTGTCTTGACAGGAACTAATGGGGATTCTTAATAAACCCCAGGAAGAGTAGCTGCTATCTTGGCAGGCACTAATGGGGATCCGTAATAAACCCCAGGAAGATTAGTTGCTGCCTTGACAGGAACTAATGGGGATCCATAATAAACCCCAGGAAGATTAGTTGCTGCCTTGACAGGAACTAATGGGGATTTTTAATAAACCCCAGGGAGAGTAGTTGCTGCCTTGACAGGAACTAATGGGGATTCTTAATAAATAGAAATAGAAAAATACACACACAAATCAGATCAAATCAGCACTGTCCTGTTCCCCCAGTCAATGTTGCAGACGTCCTTGTGGTGCTGGGTAACTCTGAGTCTAAGTGTGAGTGTGTTCTATTGTCAGGTGAGGTGATCGACCCGTTGGGAGCACAGCCAAAGGTGAGCAGGCTAACGTAAGACTAACAGTATGACTAACAGCACAGCATACTGTTCAGCTTGCTCTGTGGCAATGACATCACTCTGGCACTGTGCACTTTGCTATTTGACCATAGGAGAATACAAAGCATAGTTCTAACGGTGAATACTACAACTGTCCTCCTTCCTCTCTTCCCCCCTTCTCTGTCTCCCCTTCTCTCTCTCCTCTTCTCTCTTTCCAGAGGCTAGACTTCTCCTCCTTCAACCCCCTGGCGGACCCTGACTTCTGTTACTATGACAACGGTCTGCTGAAGTCGGTGAAGCTGGGAGACCTTCACAGCCACGAGTTCTTCCGGCTGCTTTCCCTCTGTCACACCGTCATGAGTGAGGAGAAGAAGGAGGGTGAGAGATAGCGGGAGGGAGGGATGGAACGAGGGTGAGAGAGAGGGATGGAGGGAGGAATAGAAGGAGAGGGAGGGTGAGAGAGAGGGATAGAAGGAGAGGGAGGGTGAGAGGGAGGAATAGAAGGAGAGGGAGGGTGAGAGATAGCGGGAGGGAGGGATGGAAGGAGGGTGAGAGAGAGGGATAGAGGGAGGAATAGAAGGAGAGGGAGGGTGAGAGAGAGGGATAGAAGGAGAGGGAGGGTGAGAGGGAGGAATAGAAGGAGAGGGAGGGTGAGAGCGATAGAGGGATGAATAGAAGGAGAGGGAGGGTGAGAGAGAGGGATAGAGGGAGGAATAGAAGGAGAGGGGGGGTGAGAGCGATAGAGGGAGGAATAGAAGGAGAGGGAGGGTGAGAGCGATAGAGGGAGGAATAGAAGAAGAGGGAGGGTGAGAGCGATAGAGGGAGGAATAGAAGGAGAGGGAGGGTGAGAGAGAGGGATAGAGGGAGGAATAGAAGGAGAGGGGGGTGAGAGTGATAGAGGGAGGAATAGAAGGAGAGGTAGGGTGAGAGGGAGGAATAGAAGGAGAGGGGGGGTGAGAGCGATAGAGGCAGGAATAGAAGGAAAGGGAGGGTGAGAGCGATAGAGAGAGGAATAGAAGGAGAGGGAGGGTGAGAGAGGGATAGAGGGAGGATTAGAAGGAGAGGGAGGGTGAGAGCGATAGAGGGAGGAATAGAAGGAGAGTGAGGGTGAGAGAGAGGGATAGAAGTAGGGTAAGAGAGAGCGAGATGAGGAATGAGGGAATGGGGGTTAGATAGAGATAGAGGGAGGATGAGAGAGAGAGGGAATGTGGGTTATAGAGGGATAAAGGGAGGGATGGAAGGAGAAGGAGGGTGAGAGAGGGGTAGAGGGAAAGAGAGGGAGGGGTAGAGGGAAAGAGAGGGAGGGAGAGAGGGAAAGAGAGGGGTAGAGGGAAAGAGGGAGGGTGAGAGAGGGGTAGAGGTAAAGAGAGGGAGAGAGAGAGAGGGGTAGAGGGAGAGAGAGGGGTAGAGGGAAGGAGAAGGAGGGTGAGAGAGGGGTAGAGGGAGGGATGGAAGGAGAAGGAGGGTGAGAGGGATAGAGGGAAAGAGAGGGAGGGAGAGATGGGAGATGAGGAGAAATAAGTTGAACTTGTAATTATAGTCCATGTTTTTAAAGCTGCAAGTTCACATAGAGGTTCACATAGAAATGTGAGTTATGAATCTGCTCATTGAAAGGAGAAAGTCTATGTGTGCTATATCTATGCTTCCCGTTCTTATGTTTTGTTTTGGCGTCTTACTTTGTGTTTTGTAACCAGCTTCAAACAGCTGAACATACTATACTGAACCAAAATATTTGACTGAGTTACAGTTCATATAAGAAAATCAGTCAATTGAAATAAATTCATTAAGCCCTAATTTATGGACTTCACATGATTGGGCAGGGGTGTAGCCTTGGGTGGGCCTGAGAGGACATAGGCCCACCCACTTGGGAGACTGGCCCACCCACAGGGGAGCAAGGCCCAGAAAATTTTCCCCACAAAAGGGCTTTATTACAGACAGAAAATCAGCTGTTTGGGTATCTGGTCTCAGACGATCTGACAGGTGAAGAAGCCAGATGTGGAGGTCCTGGACTGGCATGGTTACACGTGGTCTGCAGTTGTGTGGCTGGTTGGACGTACTTCCAAATTATGAAACAACGTTGGAGGCTGCTTATGGTAGAGAAATGAACATACAATTCTCTGGCAACAGCTCTGGTGACATTCCTGCAGTCAGCATGCCAATTGCACGCTCCCTCAAAACCTGAGACGTGTTGTGTGACAAAACTGCACATTTTAGAGTGGCCTTTTATTGTCCCCAGCACAAGGTGCACCTGTCTAATGATCACCCTGTTTATTCAGCTTCTTGATATGTGACAGGTGGATGGATTATCTTGGTAAAGGACAGATTCTCACTAACAGGGATGTAAACACATTGATGCACAACATTAGAGAGAAATAAGCTCTCTATGAGTATGGAACATGTATGGGATATTTTATTTCAGTTCATCAAACATGGGACTTTACATGTTGCGTTTATATTTCTGTTCAGTGTATATTTTTGGTTGTTTAAAATGTATTTCATAGTGGTTTAGATGGTACAATGATTCTCTACACTCTACACTGCTTGTTTTGTCACATAAACTGAAATTCGGCGAACCATGAAATGGCGGAGGGGTTTTTGCATAGTGCATCTTAAAAGCATGTTGTATTTTGTGTTCACCTACATGTATAGAAGGTGTTTAATAGATACTGTATTCTCTCTCTCTCCCTCTCTCTCCCCCATCGCTCTCGCTTGCTCTCTCTCTCTCTTTCCTCATCACTCTCTCTCTCTCTTTCCCCCATTGCTCTCTCTCTCTCTCCCCCATTGCTCTCTCTCTCTCTCCCCCATCGCTCTCGCTTGCTCTCTCTCTCTCTTTCCTCATCACTCTCTCTCTCTTTCCCCCATCACTCTCTCTCTCTCTCTCCCTCCCCCATTGCTCTCTCTCTCTCTTTCCCCATCTCTCTCTCTCTCTCTCTCCCCCATCGCTCTCTCTCTCCCTCCCCCATTGCTCTCTCTCTGACTCCCCCACTCTACCCCCTCTAGGAGAGTTGATGTATAAGGCCCAGTCTCCAGATGAGGGTGCGTTGGTGACAGCAGCCAGGAACTTTGGTTTTGTGTTCCGGTCTAGAACCCCTGGTACTGTCACTGTGACAGAGCTGGGCCGACCCGTCACATACACACTGCTGGCCATCCTCGACTTCAACAACATCCGCAAGAGGATGTCCGTTATAGGTATACGCATGCATGCATACGCACTCACACAAGCACGCACACACCTTGACATACAGTAGACACACACACGCTCACCAAACACACCTTGACGTAGTGCACTTCAGCAACTTACGCACGAGAAAAATAAAAATAAACAGGGGAAAATATCTTTGTTTAAAACATACTGTACAACAATATAAATATATGACATTAAAATGCCTATTTACTCTGTTTCATCTGACTGTGCAATCCACTGTCTCATCAGCCCAGCCAGGCAATTTATAAAAGCATCTAGACTTTATCTCACATTTCTTTTAGACTAACATTTAGTTAGTGTGGTTGTGTGTAACCTAGATCATATTAAAGTATGTATCTGTCTGCAGTGCGTAACCCAGATCATATTAAATTATGTCTCTGTCTGCAGTGTGTAACCCAGATCATATTAAAGTATGTCTCTGTCTGCAGTGCGTAACCCAGATCATATTAAAGTATGTCTCTGTCTGCAGTGCGTAACCCAGATCATATTAAAGTATGTCTCTGTCTGCAGTGCGTAACCCAGATCATATTAAAGTATGACTCTGTCTGCAGTGTGTAACCCAGATCATATTAAAGTATGTCTCTGTCTGCAGTGCGTAACCCAGATCATATTAAAGTATGTATCTGTCTGCAGTGCGTAACCCAGATCATATTAAAGTATGTCTCTGTCTGTAGTGCGTAACCCAGATCATATTAAAGTATGTATCTGTCTGCAGTGCGTAACCCAGATCATATTAAATTATGTCTCTGTCTGCAGTGCGTAACCCAGATCATATTAAAGTATGTCTCTGTCTGCAGTGCGTAACCCAGATCATATTAAAGTATGTCTCTGTCTGCAGTGTGTAACCCAGATCATATTAAAGTATGTCTCTGTCTGCAGTGCGTAACCCAGATCATATTAAAGTATGTCTCTGTCTGCAGTGCGTAACCCAGATCATATTAAAGTATGTCTCTGTCTGCAGTGCGTAACCCAGATCATATTAAAGTATGTCTCTGTCTGCAGTGCGTAACCCCGATCATATTAAAGTATGTCTCTGTCTGCAGTGCGTAACCCAGATCATATTAAAGTATGTCTCTGTCTGCAGTGCGTAACCCAGATCATATTAAAGTATGTCTCTGTCTGCAGTGCGTAACCCAGATCGTATTAAAGTATGTCTCTGTCTGCAGTGCGTAACCCAGATCATATTAAAGTATGTATCTGTCTGCAGTGCGTAACCCAGATCATATTAAAGTATGTCTCTGTCTGCAGTGCGTAACCCAGATCATATTAAAGTATGTCTCTGTCTGCAGTGCGTAACCCAGATCATATTAAAGTATGTCTCTGTCTGCAGTGCGTAACCCAGATCATATTAAAGTATGTCTCTGTCTGCAGTGCGTAACCCAGATCATATTAAAATATGTCTCTGTCTGCAGTGCGTAACCCCGATCATATTAAAGTATGTCTCTGTCTGCAGTGCGTAACCCAGATCATATTAAAGTATGTCTCTGTCTGCAGTGCGTAACCCAGATCATATTAAAGTATGTCTCTGTCTGCAGTGCGTAACCCAGATCATATTAAAGTATGTCTCTGTCTGCAGTGCGTAACCCAGATCATATTAAAGTATGTCTCTGTCTGCAGTGTGTAACCCAGATCATATTAAAGTATGTCTCTGTCTGCAGTGCGTAACCCAGATCATATTAAAGTATGTCTCTGTCTGCAGTGCGTAACCCAGATCATATTAAAGTATGTCTCTGTCTGCAGTGCGTAACCCCGAGGGGAGGATCCGTCTATACTGTAAAGGAGCTGATACTCTGTTGTTTGAGAGGCTCCACTCCTCCAACAATCACCTGATGAACATCACAACAGATCACCTTAATGTGAGTTACAAACAAAATTATCAGAGTTCCTATTCAGCCTATCACAGCTCTCTTTTATACAAGTAACAGCACTGCCCTCTGGTGGTTAAATGTTTTCCTGCACACTACTATAGCCATCAGGAGATGATTGATTGTTTATCAATTCTTCAATTCACTTGTGTGTCTAGGAGTATGCTGGGGACGGTCTGCGGACCCTGGCCCTGGCCTACAGAGACCTGTCAGAGGAGCAGTGGGAGGAGTGGTCAGAGAGACACCGCCAAGCAGACAGAGCTACAGACTGTAGAGAGGACAGACTGGCTGACATATATGAATACATAGAACAGGACATGATGGTATCACGCTGTGTGTGTGTTTGTTTCTGTGTGTGCGTGTGCGTGTGTGTGTGTGAACACGTGTCCTCTCTGTAACATCATTGGCACCAAAATAAAGTTCAATCAACTTGTGTAACTGGCAATAAAGTTATATTCTACTCTGTGCTATTCTACTCTTCTCTATTCTACTCTTCTCTATTCTACTCTTCTCTATTCTACACTTCTCTATTATTTTCTACTCTGCTCTATTCTACTCTGCTCTATTCTATGCTCTATTCTACTCTGCTCTATTCTACTCTGCTCTACTCTTCTCTATTCTACTCTTCTCTATTCTGCTCTATTCTACTCTGCTCTATTCTACTCTTCTCTATTCTGCTCTATTCTACTCTGCTCTATTCTACTCTGCTCTATTCTTCTATGCTCTGCTCTACTCTGCTCTATGCTCTATTCTACTATGCTCTATTCTGCTCTATGCTCTATTCTACTCTGCTCTATGCTCTATTCTACTCTTCTCTATTCTGCTCTATTCTACTGTTCTCTATTCTACTCTGCTCTATGCTCTACTCTGCTCTATGCTCTACTCTGCTCTATTCTACTCTGCTTTATTCTACTCTTCTCTATTCTACTCTGCTCTATTTTACTCTGCTCTATGCTCTATTCTACTCTGCTCTACTGCGCTCTATGCTCTATTCTACTATGCTTTATTCTACTCTTCTCTATTCTACTCTGCTCTATTTTACTCTGCTCTATGCTCTATTCTACTCTGCTCTACTGTGCTCTATGCTCTATTCTACTGTGCTCTATTCTACTCTTCTCTATTCTACTCTGCTCTATGCTCTTTTATACTCTGCTCTATTCTACTCTGCTTTATTCTACTCTTCTCTATTCTATTCTTCTCTATTCTACTCTGCTCTATTTTACTCTGATCTATGCTCTATTCTACTCTGCTCTACTGTGCTCTATGCTCTATTCTACTCTGCTCTATTCTACTCTGCTCTATGCTCTACTCTACTCTGCTCTATGCTCTATTCTACTCTGCTCTATGCTCTATTCTACTCTGCTCTATTCTACTCTGCTCTATGCTCTATTCTACTCTGCTATATTCTACTCTGCTCTATGCTCTATTCTACTCTGCTCTATTCTACTCTGCTCTATGCTCTATTCTACTCTGCTCTATTCTACTCTGCTCTATGCTCTATTCTACTCTGCTCTATTCTACTCTGCTCTATTCTACTCTGCTCTATGCTCTATTCTACTCTGCTCTATTCTACTCTGCTCTATGCTCTATTCTACTCTGCTCTATTCTACTCTGCTCTATGCTCTATTCTACTCTGCTCTATTCTACTCTGCTTTATTCTACTCTTCTCTATTCTATTATTCTCTATTCTACTCTAGCTCCTGGGAGCCACAGCCATAGAGGATAAGCTACAGGAGGGAGTTCCTGAGACCATCGCTATTCTCTCTCTTGCTAACATCAAGATCTGGGTCCTCACGGGAGACAAACAGGGTGAGACACACAAACACACACAGACAGACACACACACACAGACACACACAAACACACACACAAACTAGAGCTGGCTATTTATTACTAGGATAAACTAAACCTTTCCTTTCCCTCACTTTTTTGTCTCTCTCTTTCTGTCTCTCTCTTTCTGTTTCTCTTTCTGTCTCTCTCTTTCTGTCTCTGTCTCTCTCTCTGCCTCTCTCTCTTTCTGTCTCTGTCTCTCTCTCTGCCGCTCTCTCTTTCTGTCTCTTTCTTTCTGTCTCTCTTTCTGTCTCTCTCTTTCTGTCTCTGTCTCTCTCTCTGCCTCTCTCTCTTTCGGTCTCTCTTTCTGTCTCTCTCTATCTGTCTCTGTCTCCCTCTCTGTCTCTCTCTTTCTGTCTCTCTTTCTGCCTCACTCTCTTTCTGTCTCTTTCTGTCTCTCTTTCTGCCTCTGTCTTTCTGTCTCTCTCTCTGCCTCTCTCTCTTTCTGTCTCTCTTTCTGTCTCTCACTCTCTCTGTCTCTCTTTCTGTCTCTCTCTTTGTCTCTCTTTCTGTCTCTCTTTATGTCTCTCTCTCTGCCTGTCTCTATTTCTGTCTCTCTTTCTGTCTCTCTATTTCTGTCTCTCTTTCTGACTCTTTGTCTCTCTTTCTGTCTCTATTTCTGTCTCTCTATTTCTGTCTCTTTGTCTCTCTTTCTGTCTCTCTTTCTCTTTCTCTTTCTGTCTCTCTTTCTGTTTCTCCCTGTCTCTCTTTATGTCTCTCTCTCTGCCTGTCTCTCTTTCTGTCTCTCTCTCTGTCTCTCTTTATTTCTCTCTCTCTGTCTCTCTCGCTCTCTTTCTGTCTTTCTTTCTGTCTCTCTTTCTGTCTCTCTTTCTGTCTCTCTCTTTCTGTCTCTCTCTTTCTGTCTCTCTCTCTTTCTGTCTCTTTCTGTCTCTCTCTCTGTCTCTCTTTCTGTCTTTCTTTCTGTCTCTCTTTCTGTCTCTCTTTCTGTCTCTTTCTGTCTCTCTTTCTGTCTCTCTCTTTCTGTCTCTCTTTCTGTCTCTTTCTGTCTCTCTTTCTGTCTCTCTCTTTCTGTCTTTCTTTCTGTCTTCCTTTCTGTCTCTCTCTCTTTTTGTCTTTATTTCTGTCTCTCTTTCTGTCTCTCTCGGTCTCTTTCTGTCTTTCTTTCTGTCTCTCTTTCTGTCTCTCTTTCTGTCTCTCTCTGTCTCTCTCTCTTTCTGTCTCTCTTTCTGTCTCTCTGTGTCTCTCTTCATATATCTCTCTCTGTCTCTATATCTCTCTCTCTCTCAGAGACAGAAAGAGAAAGACAGAAAGAGAGAGAGATATAAAGAGAGACACTCTCTTTATATCTCTCTCTTTCTGTCTTTCTCTTTCTGTCTCTGTCTCTCTTTCTGCCTCTCTCTCTTTCTGTCTCTCTTTCTGTCTCTCTCTCTGCCTCTCTCTCTTTCTGTCTCTCTCTCTGCCTCTCTGTATTTCTGTCTCTCTTTCTGTCTCTCGCTCTCTCTGTCTCTCTTTGTCTCTCTTTCTGTCTCTCTCTTTGTCTCTCTTTCTGTCTCTTTGTCTCTCTTTCTGTCTCTCTTTCTGTCTCTCTCGGTCTCTTTCTGTCTTTCTTTCTGTCTCTCTTTCTGTCTCTCTTTCTGTCTCTCTCTGTCTCTCTCTCTTTCTGTCTCTCTTTCTGTCTCTCTGTGTCTCTCTTCATATCTCTCTTTCTGTCTCTATATCTCTCTCTCTCTCAGAGACAGAAAGAGAAAGACAGAAAGAGAGAGAGATATAAAGAGAGACAGACTCTCTTTATATCTCTCTCTCTTTCTGTCTTTCTCTTTCTGTCTCTGTCTCTCTTTCTGCCTCTCTCTCTTTCTGTCTCTCTTTCTGTCTCTCTCTCTGCCTCTCTCTCTTTCTGTCTCTCTCTCTGCCTCTCTGTATTTCTGTCTCTCTTTCTGTCTCTCACTCTCTGTCTCTCTTTGTCTCTCTTTCTGTCTCTCTCTTTGTCTCTCTTGCTGTCTCTTTGTCTCTCTTTCTGTCTCTCTCTTTCTGTCTCTCTCTTTGTCTCTCTTTCTGTCTCTCTTTATATCTCTCTCTCTCTGTCTCTCTTTATATGTCTCTTTCTGTCTCTTTCTGTCTTTCTTTCTGTCTCTCTCTCTTTCTGTCTCTCTTTCTGTCTCTCTCTTTCTGTCTCTTTCTGTCTCTCTTTCTGTCTCTCTCTGTCTCTTTATATCTCTCTCTCTGTCTCTTTTTATATCTCTCTCTCTGTCTCTCTCGCTCTCTTTCTGTCTTTCTTTCTGTCTCTCTTTCTGTCTCTCTCTGTCTCTCTTTATATCTCTCTCTCTCTGTCTCTCTTTATATCTCTCTCTCTGTCTCTCTCTCTGTCTCTTTCTGTCTTTCTTTCTGTCTCTCTCTGTCTCTCTTTATATCTCTCTCTCTGTCTCTCTTTATATCTCTCTCTCTTTCTGCCTCTCTCTTTCTGTCTCTCTGTCTGCCTCTCTCTCTTTCTGTCTCTCTCTCTGCCTCTCTGTCTTTCTGTCTCTCTCTCTGCCTCTCTGTCTTTCTGTCTCTCTTTCTGTCTCTCGCTCTCTCTGTCTCTCTGTCTCTCTCTGTCTCTCTTTATATCTCTCTCTCTGTCTCTCTTTATATCTCTCTCTCTTTCTGTCTTTCTCTTTCTGTCTCTGTCTCTCTCTCTACCTCTCTCTCTTTCTGTCTCTCTCTCTGTCTCTCTCTCTGTCTCTCTCTTTCTGTCTCTCTTTCTGCCTCTCTGTCTTTCTGTCTCCCTCTCTGCCTCTCTCTCTTTCTGTCTCTCTCTCTGCCTCTCTGTCTTTCTGTCTCTCTCTCTGCCTCTCTGTCTTTCTGTCTCTCTTTCTGTCTCTCGCTCTCTCTGTCTCTCTGTCTCTCTTTATGTCTCTCTTTCTGTCTCTCTCTCTTTGTCTCTATTTCTGTCTCTTTGTCTCTCTTTCTGTCTCTCTTTATCTTTCTCTTTCTGTCTCTCTTTCTGTTTCTCCCTGTCTCTCTTTATGTCTCTCTCTCTGCCTGTCTCTCTTTCTGTCTCTCTCTCTGTCTCTCTTTATTTCTCTCTCTCTGTCTCTCTCGCTCTCTTTCTGTCTTTCTTTCTGTCTCTCTTTCTGTCTCTCTTTCTGTCTCTCTCTTTCTGTCTCTCTCTTTCTGTCTCTCTCTCTTTCTGTCTCTTTCTGTCTCTCTCTCTGTCTCTCTTTCTGTCTTTCTTTCTGTCTCTCTTTCTGTCTCTTTCTGTCTCTCTTTCTGTCTCTCTCTTTCTGTCTCTCTTTCTGTCTCTTTCTGTCTCTCTTTCTGTCTCTCTCTTTCTGTCTCTCTCTTTCTGTCTCTCTCTTTCTGTCTCTCTTTCTGTCTCTCTTTCTGTCTTTCTTTCTGTCTTCCTTTCTGTCTCTCTCTCTTTTTGTCTTTATTTCTGTCTCTCTCTCTTTCTGTCTCTCTTTCTGTCTCTCTCAGTCTCTTTCTGTCTTTCTTTCTGTCTCTCTTTCTGTCTCTCTCTGTCTCTCTCTCTTTCTGTCTCTCTTTCTGTCTCTCTGTGTCTCTCTTCATATCTCTCTTTCTGTCTCTATATCTCTCTCTCTCTCAGAGACAGAAAGAGAAAGACAGAAAGAGAGAGAGATATAAAGAGAGACAGACTCTCTTTATATCTCTCTCTCTTTCTGTCTTTCTCTTTCTGTCTCTGTCTCTCTTTCTGCCTCTCTCTCTTTCTGTCTCTCTTTCTGTCTCTCTCTCTGCCTCTCTGTCTTTCTGTCTCTCTCTCTGCCTCTCTGTCTTTCTGTCTCTCTTTCTGTCTCTCGCTCTCTCTGTCTCTCTGTCTCTCTTTATGTCTCTCTTTCTGTCTCTCTCTCTTTGTCTCTATTTCTGTCTCTTTGTCTCTCTTTCTGTCTCTCTTTATCTTTCTCTTTCTGTCTCTCTTTCTGTTTCTCCCTGTCTCTCTTTATGTCTCTCTCTCTGCCTGTCTCTCTTTCTGTCTCTCTCTCTGTCTCTCTTTATTTCTCTCTCTCTGTCTCTCTCGCTCTCTTTCTGTCTTTCTTTCTGTCTCTCTTTCTGTCTCTCTTTCTGTCTCTCTCTTTCTGTCTCTCTCTTTCTGTCTCTCTCTCTTTCTGTCTCTTTCTGTCTCTCTCTCTGTCTCTCTTTCTGTCTTTCTTTCTGTCTCTCTTTCTGTCTCTCTTTCTGTCTCTTTCTGTCTCTCTTTCTGTCTCTCTCTTTCTGTCTCTCTTTCTGTCTCTTTATGTCTCTCTTTCTGTCTCTCTCTTTCTGGCTCTCTCTTTCTGTCTCTCTCTTTCTGTCTCTCTTTCTGTCTCTCTTTCTGTCTTTCTTTCTGTCTTCCTTTCTGTCTCTCTCTCTTTTTGTCTTTATTTCTGTCTCTCTCTCTTTCTGTCTCTCTTTCTGTCTCTCTCAGTCTCTTTCTGTCTTTCTTTCTGTCTCTCTTTCTATCTCTTTCTGTCTCTCTCTGTCTCTCTCTCTTTCTGTCTCTCTTTCTGTCTCTCTCTGTCTCTCTTTATATCTATCTCTGTCTCTCTTATATCTCTCTCTGTGTCTTTCTTTATATCTCTCTCTCTGTCTCTCTTTATATATCTCTCTCTGTCTCTCTTATATCTCTCTCTCTGTCTTTCTTTATATATCTCTCTCTGTCTCTCTTTATATCTCTCTCTCTGTCTCTCTTATATCTCTCTCTCTGTCTTTCTTATATCTCTCTCTGTCTCTCTTTCTGTCTCTTTCTGTCTTTCTTTATATCTCTCTCTGTCTCTCTTTCTGTCTTTCTTTCTGTCTTTCTTTCTGTCTCTCTCTCTGTCTCTCTTTAAATCTCTCTCTCTCTGTCTCTCTTTATATCTCTCTCTCTTTCTGCCTCTCTCTTTCTGTCTCTCTGTCTGCCTCTCTCTCTTTCTGTCTCTCTCTCTGCCTCTCTGTCTTTCTGTCTCTCTTTCTGTCTCTCTCTCTGCCTCTCTGTCTTTCTGTCTCTCTCTCTGTCTCTCTTTAAATCTCTCTCTCTCTGTCTCTCTTTATATCTCTCTCTCTTTCTGCCTCTCTCTTTCTGTCTCTCTGTCTGCCTCTCTCTCTTTCTGTCTCTCTCTCTGCCTCTCTCTCTTTCTGTCTCTCACTCTCTCTGTCTCTCTTTATGTCTCTCTTTATGTCTCTCTTTCTGTCTCTCTCTTTGTCTCTCTTTCTGTCTCTCTCTTTGTCTCTCTTTCTGTCTCTTTGTCTCTCTTTATGTCTCTCTTTCTGTCTCTCTCGTTGTCTCTCTTTCTGTCTCTTTGTCTCTCTTTATGTCTCTCTCTCTGTCTCTCTTTATATCTCTCTCTCTGTCTCTTTATATCTCTCACTCTCTCTGTCTCTCTTTATGTCTCTCTTTCTGTCTCTCTTTGTCTCTCTTTCCGTCTCTCTTTATATCTCTCTCTGTCTCTCTTTAAAGAGACAGAAAGAGAGACAGAGAGAGAGATATAAAGAGAGACAGAGAGAGACAGAAAGAGAGACAGAAAGAGAGAGAGACAGACAGACAGAGAGAGACAGAAAGAGAGACAGAAAGAGAGACAGAAAGAAAGACAGAAAGAGACAGAAAGAGAGCGAGAGAGACAGAGAGAGAGATATAAAGAGAGACAGAAAGAGAGACAGAAAGAGAGACAAAGAGAGAGACAGAAAGAGAGACATAAAGAGAGACTCTCTGTCTCTCTTTATATCTCTCTCTCTTTCTGTCTCTCTCTTTCTGTCTCTCTTTCTGTCTCTCTTTCTGTCTCTCTTTTTCTGTCTCTCTTTCTGTCTCTATCTCTGCCTCTCTGTCTTTCTGTCTCTCTGTCTCTCTGTCTCTCTTTATGTTTCTCTTTCTGTCTCTCTCTCTTTGTCTCTATTTCTGTCTCTTTGTCTCTCTTTCTGTCTCTCTCTCTTTCTCTTTCTGTCTCTCTTTCTGTCTTTCTCTGTCTCTCTTTGTCTCTCTCTCTTCCTGTCTCTCTTTCTGTCTCTCTCTTTCTGTCTCTATTTCTGTCTCTCTTTCTGTCTCTCTTTCTTTCTCTCTCTCTTTATATCTCTCTCTCTGTCTTTCTTTATGTCTCTCTTTATATCTCTCTCTCTATCTCTCTCTCTGTCTCTCTTTATATATCTCTCTCTGTCTCACTTTATATCTCTCTCTCTCTGTCTCTCTTTATATCTCTCGCTCTCTCTGTCTCTCTTTATGTCTCTCTTTCTGTCTCTCTCTCTCTGTCTCTCTTTATATCTCTCTCTGTCTCTCTCGCTCTTTTTCTGTCTCTTTCTGTCTCTTTCTGTCTCTCTTTCTGTCTCTCTCTCTTTCTGTCTGTCTTTATATATCTCTCTCTGTCTCACTTTATATCTCTCTCTCTCTGTCTCTCTTTATATCTCTCTCTCTGTCTCTCTCGCTCTCTTTCTGTCTCTTTCTGTCTCTTTCTGTCTCTCTTTCTGTCTCTCTTTATATATATCTCTCTGTCTCACTTTATATCTCTCTCTCTGTCTCTCTTTATATCTCTCTCTCTGTCTCTCTCTATATCTCTCTCTGTCTCTCTCGCTCTCTTTCTGTCTCTTTCTGTCTCTTTCTGTCTCTCTTTCTGTCTCTCTCTTTATGTCTCTCTCTGTCTGTCTCTCTCTCTGTCTCTCTATTTATGTCTCAAATTCAAATAATTTCAAGGGGTTGATTGGCATGGAAACATGTATTTACGTTGCCAAAGCAAGTGAAATTGATAAACAAAAGTGAAATAAACAATAAAAAGTGAACAATAAATATTACACTCACAGAAGTTTGTCTCTGTCTCTCTCTCTCTCTCTCAATTAAATTCAATTCAATTCAAGGGCTTTATTGGCATGGGAAACATGTGTTAACATTGCCAAAGCAAGTGAGGTAGATAATATATAAAGTGAATATATAAAGTGAAATAAACAATAAAAATTAACAGTAAACATTACACATACAGAAGTTTCAAAACAATAAAGACATTACAAATGTCATATTATATATATATACAGTATTTTAACAATGTACAAATGGTAAAGGACACAAGATAAAATAAATAAGTATAAATATGGGTTGTATTTACAATGGTGTGTGTTCTTCACTGGTTGCCCTTTTCTCGTGGCAACAGGTCACAAATCTTGCTGCTGTGATGGCACACTGTGGAATTTCACCCAGTAGATATGGGAGTTTTTCAAAATTGGATTTGTTTTCGAATTCTTTGTGGATCTGTGTAATCTGAGGGAAATATGTCTCTCTAATATGGTCATACATTGGGCAGGAGGTTAGGAAGTGCAGCTCAGTTTCCACCTCATTTTGTGGGCAGTGAGCACATAGCCTGTCTTCTCTTGAGAGCCATGTCTGCCTACGGCGGCCTTTCTCAATAGCAAGGCTATTCTCACTGAGTCTGTACATAGTCAAAGCTTTCCTTAATTTTGGGTCAGTCACAGTGGTCAGGTATTCTGCCGCTGTGTACTCTCTGTGTAGGGCCAAATAGCATTCTAGTTTGCTCTGTTTTTTTGTTAATTCTTTCCAATGTGTCAAGTAATTATCTTTTTGTTTTCTCATGATTTGGTTGGGTCTAATTGTGCTGCTGTGCTGGGGATCTGTAGGGTGTGTTTGTGAACAGAGCCCCAGGACCAGCTTGCTTAGGGGACTCTTCTCCAGGTTCATCTCTCTGTAGGTGATGGCTTTGTTGTGGAAGGTTTGGGAATCGCTTCCTTTTAGGTGGTTATAGAATTTAACGGCTCTTTTCTGGATTTTGATAATTAGTGGGTATCTGCCTAATTCTGCTCTGCATGCATTATTTGGTGTTCTACGTTGTACATGGAGGATATTTTTGCAGAATTTTGCGTGCAGAGTCTCAATTTGGTGTTTGTCCCATTTTGTGAATTCTTGGTTGGTGAGCGGACCCCAGACCTCACAACCATAAAGGGCAATGGGCTCTATGACTGATTCAAGTATTTTTAGCCAAATCCTAATTGGTATGTTGAAATTTATGTTCCTTTTGATGGCATAGAATGCCCTTCTTGCCTTGTCTCTCAGATCGTTCACAGCTTTGTGGAAGTTACCTGTGGCGCTGATGTTTAGGCCAAGGTATGTATAGTTTTTTGTGTGCTCTAGGGCAACAGTGTCTAGATGGAATTTGTATTTGTGGTCCTGGTGACTGGACCTTTTTTGGAACACCATTATTTTGGTCTTACTGAGATTTACTGTCAGGGCCCAGGTCTGACAGAATCTGTGCATAAGATATAGGTGCTGCTGTAGGCCCTCCTTGGTTGGTGACAGAAGCACCAGATCATCAGCAAACAGCAGACATTTGACTTCGGATTCTAGTAGGGTGAGGCCGGGTGCTGCAGACTTTTCTAGTGCCCGCGCCAATTCGTTGATATATATGTTGAAGAGGGTGGGGCTTAAGCTACATCCCTGTCTAACCCCACGACCCTGTGTGAAGAAATGTGTGTTTTTTGCCAATTTTAACCGCACACTTGTTGTTTGTGTACATGGATTTTATAATGTTGTATGTTTTTCCATCAGTTTGTAAAGCAGACCCTCATGCCAAATTGAGTCGAAGGCTTTTTTGAAATCAACAAAGCATGAGAAGACTTTGCCTTTGTTTTGGTTTGTTTGGTTGTCAATTAGGGTGTGCAGGGTGAATACATGGTCTGTTGTACGGTAATTTGGTAAAAAGCCAATTTGACATTTGCTCAGTACATTGTTTTCATTGAGGAAATGTACGAGTCTGCTGTTAATGATAATGCAGAGGATCTTCCCAAGGTTACTGTTGACGCATATTCCACGGTAGTTATTGGGGTCAAATTTGTCTCCACTTTTGTGGATTGGGGTGATCAGTCCTTGGTTCCAAATATTGGGGAAGATGCCAGAGCTAAGGATGATGTTAAAGAGTTTTAGTATAGCCAATTGGAATTTCTCTTTCTGTCTCTCTCTCTGTCTCTCTCTTTCTGTCTCTCTCTCTCTCTATGTCTCTCAGAGACAGCAGTTAATATAGGTTACTCCTGTAAGATGCTGACTGGTGATATGACTGAGGTGTTCATCATCAGTGGAAACACAGTGCTGAGTGTTAGAGAGGAACTCAGGTACTCTAACTATCCTCTATTCCTCCCTCTATCCATCTATCTCTCTATTCCTCCCTCTATCCATCTATCTCTCTATTCCCTCCTCTATCCATCTATCTTTCTATTCCTCCCTATATCATCTATCAGGGTGACACACACACACACACACACACACACACACACACACACACACACACACACACACACAGACCCTCACACACAAACACATACACAAACTAGAGCTGGCTATTTAAAACTAGGATAAACTAAACCTTTCCTTTCCCTCACTTTTTTGTCTCTCTCTTTCCGTCTCTTTCTGTCTCTCTCTCTTTCTGTCTCTCTCACTGTTTCTTTCTGTCTCTCACTGTCTCTTTCTGTCTCTCTCTTTCTGTCTCTCTCTTTCTTTCTCTCTCTCTCTCTCTGTCTCTCGCCGTGTCTCTCTGTCTCTCTCTGTTCAGTGTATTAATCAACTATTCACCCTCATCTCTTTGTCCTGTCCTGTCATTTC
Source organism: Oncorhynchus clarkii lewisi (assembly GCF_045791955.1). NCBI lineage: Eukaryota > Metazoa > Chordata > Actinopteri > Salmoniformes > Salmonidae > Oncorhynchus > Oncorhynchus clarkii. The sequence goes on along the minus strand of NC_092149.1, from coordinate 11,809,051 downwards.
TCCTCCCTCATTCTCTTTCTCTTCAGGAGAGCGAGGGAGAGGATGATAGAGTTTGCCCGTACGAGAGAGGGAGGAAAGGAGGAGGGGATGGAGGGATGGGGCGAGGCCTGTTCTCTGGGGAATGGGTTTGGGGGAGACGGGGGAGGAGATGGGAGAGAGTGGCCCTCCGTGGGGGACAAACAGCAGCAGTGTCCCCCTCCCCCTGGCCCTCCCGCCCCTCGACCCCCCTCCTCAACCACGCTAGACTCCATATCTGGAGAGTTCGCCCTCGTCATCAACGGACATAGCCTGGTGAGACGACACACACACTCACACCAATGATGTATATAAGCCCTGGATTGCTGTTGCTATGTAATGGCCAATGAGAGGCTTTGATGCCACTGGTCGGCCATATTGGCACTACCCAGAAGGAGCAGTCCTCCATTGGAATGAATGGATTTATTTACATGTATTTAAGTGTTTTTGTTGTAGTGGGGACAGTAAAATGTGTACTTTTAAAAAATTATACTTGTTTTTATATATGTCCTTTTTATG